>NC_056745.1:382330028-382427528 GCF_019279795.1 Protopterus annectens | reverse complement strand
TGACACTGTAACATAATAGCCTACTTATGACTGTTGGGCATCTTCCAGGTAATCATAGTGATGCTAAACCCTAATGTACAGTCAACGTACTAATGTATGGTGCAGCTATATTAATATAGTATCAGTATTGATGTACCCTTTGACACCCATTTATGGTTGCCATTGTCCAGATGTACTGCTGTAACAGGTTGAGAAGTATGATTGAGTGGCAAGACTCTAACTATAGTGTGCCATACTAATATACAACAGAAATGTATACCAGGAATCCCCTGAGCACATGTCATGTGTGTATGCTTATGTTCAGCTGGAAGGCAAAAAAGTAAATCACATGGGTTTCAAACATTCAGGTACATAAGTTGTGCATGTTGCACATGTGTGTAATATCAGTGTCAGTGCATACAACAGACAGAAATGTGTACAGCTGGTTGTTGCAATGCCCTGACACTGATGTGGGTACTAGAGTAGACATGATATTCAGCTATTAATCAGAGAAGTGTCCACCTGTGTTATGACCCTCTGTCCATGCCTACCACCACCAGCTATATCCATACCTATATACAATGGATATCACAAGTGTAAACACCCCTGTTAGAATGCCAGGTATGTGTGCTGTAAAACAATCAGACCACAGAAGATCATTTCATAATGTTTCTCATCTTTATGTGACCCCTAACCTGTACAATTCCATTGAAATACAATCAAAGGTGTTCCTAGGAAGGTGACCAACTATTGCCAAGTGAAGATGTGCCATGATGTTAGAGTCCAGACCAAGATGGATGAATGTTATAACCATCTCAAGAGGTGCATACACAACATATCAGTTTAAGGGTGTCACACTCATTCAACTGGCTTACTGTACTGAGTATTATTTCCATATGTTTTCACAGACCCGATTGTTATGTTTTCAATTGAATTGTACAGGCTATAGGTCACACTACAGTTGGGAATTGTTATGAAATGAGTTACTGTGGTGTCATGTTCCAATTGCACATATACCAGGCAGTGTACCAGGGATGTGTACCCTTTATATCCACTGTAGCTATATGGACACAGCAGTACCTGGCCTGTATATCCAGCCTCCACTAAGGTAGAGTAATCCCCTTTAGTGGACAGCAGAAATACACAAACCATATAATAGGTCGCTACATTGGCTGTACAGGGACGCATAGGTGCAGGAAACAACTTTGAAGCAAGTCCACCTATATCTGAGCAAGCATGTAAGTTCACAGGTAACTTCCTGTAAGGCTGACTATGACTATGAATCAGACATATCCACACCACCAAGGACAATTGCAACCACATCTCCACATATGTTGTAAGTCTCAGATGAAACAACACAATTCACCCTGTACTGGGGGTAAAGAACACCTCATACACACATGCCATGGATATACGCAACCTGCATCACCCAGGTTAGGTGGGAACATCACCACCCTGTCCAACCCAGGTTTACAGGGAGATAGGCACATCAACCACACTCATCCCCTCAGTAATTGTGAGCATGTACATATTGCCTACTGATGGCAACAACAGCATATCTCCATAGGGCATAATAACATCAGTGTCTGCCACCATCCACATGGAAGATGCCCACTGTCAACTCTCTACACAGAAATGAATGGAGGATAGAGGATTATGCAATCAAGTGTCCAACATTGGAGGAATAAGATAGCTGAGAGACAGGTGTGTAATGCAAGCTGCTATAGCCATGATAACTTGGAGGGTTTCAGTGTAGTATGGATTATTTGCAAGTAATATCCACTGTTGATGTGCATTTTGACAACCATATGAGGTCCTGTGACCTTTTTCCTGTTTATGTCTTCCAGGTAACATGCAGAGTGCCCGCCTACCAGCATTCTCTGTTGAGGAAACAGACATCATTATCCAATATGTGATTGGACATTATGCCCTGTCATTTGGACAGAGAGCAGAAGATGAGCAGGAGAGGACTGCCCTGTAGAACATTGCAGTCCACAGAGTAAATGATGCCAGCCTGCACAGCAAAACTTATGAGCATGTGCAGCATCAGGCCACTGACCTCAAATGCCATGCCCATCAATGGGCTGCAACTGTAGCGAGGAACAGGCTAGCCATAGGTGGGGGCCCAGCCATCCAGCCCCCACTGACACCCACCGAGGAGCTCCTTACCACACTTGGGCCACATGCCAAATGCACAAGCCATTACGCTGAAGGAAGTATTGTGAAGGTGGGTTGCACACACACACACTGGATGAGAAGTGTGCAGGTAAGGGCCCAGTGAGGATTAAAACACTAATGTATCAGACATACATGTATCTGTATTATATCTACATGCATGTTTCAGGTCTGATTGCAGTTGTGGATGGGGTTTTCTAATGCACAGAGGTGCACATCTATGGTGAGGACAGGACATTGTGTATTATTGTGGTTAGTAGTGTAGATGTGCAGACATGCTGCATCCATCCTGTACCAAGGCTGCATGTGAGTCTGCTGACAATAATTCCCTTTCACAACTACCTAGGACCCTCTGGTCTGCATATGGGACAGCACTCTGAAGTTGGTGAGTATGACATTGTTCTGTTGTTGCCTGGCAATACCCCAGGCATGTGAAGCACATGCAATTTACCATGCACACAACCATCAATAATAGCTATATTGCTTTATGTAATAGCTATATTTATTGTGTGCATGTTCACTTGTGCTGTGGATAACTGTACTGCATCACAGTGGTCACCACTGGGGCCTATCTGATGCAAATTCAACATTCATGTAGCATACCTCACAACTTGTCAGTGCCAAGACATCTAGACAGAGGTCAGCAAATTGTGCTGGCCAAATGGCCCAAGGTAGGGTCATGCGTGACACATTATTGGTATACAGTGGATATACATTGTGTACACACCCGTCTTAAGATGTAAGGTGTTCCTGTTACATACTAAGTAGGACCACAGTTTGACAGTCCACACCTCTTACAGCCTTTAATGTGACCCACAACAGGTACAGTTCACTTGTAAAATCAAGCATCTGGACTCATGTATTGCACCTACAAGGCTGTCCACCTGTGAGAGCAGCAGATGTCCTATCAGCATGATGTTTCAATTAGGCATTATACGTCATGCTGCCATATTTGTTAGTACACTCACTGTGGCCTATGTGGCTATAATATCACATACATTAGCATTATTAAGGCACACAGATCACTTCCAACCATGTATAGGTTTCAAACATATGGATATTCCAGACACATCTGTACAGAGGATTGTACAATGGTTTAACCTGCTGTATGTGAGGCAGATGCTGTTACCACACTATATAAAGTAATGACAGCGGGAGGTGGTTACCACCTGTGTATGGTATACACATCAAAATGGTATAAGCCACACAAGATATGATCCTGACACACACACACAAACAGTTGCCAGTATTAGAATTCCTGCCTGTCTAGGTATTCTTAATATAGTTCTAGCAGTTAAGAGATGCGCCACAGATGTTATACATGTCCACCTCTTCCAAAGGTACTTCTAAGGTGGATGACATCAACAGGTCTACTAAATTGGAGTGAAGGGGAGTGCAAAGGGTAGTACACAGGTCAAAAATTGCATGAACCAGACACTGCATGATTTACACAGACATGCACACACACACACACACACACACACACACACACACACACACACACACACACACACACACACTTGCCAGCATTGGGATTAGAATTCCTGCCTATCTAGGTATTCCTACTATAGTGTTACATAGTTATGAGATGTGCCACAAAGCTTATACATTTCCACCTCTTCCAAAGATACTTCTAAAGTGGATGACATCAACAGGTCTACTAAACTGGAGTGAAGGTAAGTGTAAAGGGTAATACACAGGTCAAAAATGGTATGAGCCAGACAGTACATGATTCACACACACACAATACTTGCCAGTATTAGGATTAGAACTCCTGCCTATCTAGGTATGTCTACTATAGTGTTACACAGTTACCGCATGCACTACAGAGCTTATTGAAGTTTCACATGGCCAAAGCTGCTGATAACTGCACAGCTGTGGTAAAGTATTACAGGTGGCACACAGTCTGCCTTCTGTTCCACCCATACATCATGCTAGTTCTTTCTGTCTTGCACTTCAACTAGCATTATGGCTTGGTACTTCAACAGGTTATTGTATCAAAAAGTGTGGTACACCTGGGAGCCATCAGCAGTACTCGTTCATCACAGATGCAGACCCAGTACTTACTAGTTATGTCCACCCCTGCTGGCATGTTTGAAGGGTGGTTATCTGTGGTTTCATCTATTAACCTGGTACACTTGTCCATTCTGAGGCACTGTTGCAACTGCCTCATGTACACAGACAGCCCTACCCTCTAAACTCCAAACATTCAGACCTGTGAGGGTTACCCATATATCACCCAATGTGGAAATATGCACTCTCCAGCAAAGACTGGACTAGCAGGTCAAGAGGATAAGATCAACAACTGCACCACACCATGTGGAACACGTAGCTCACCATGGCACCCACTTTGACATACAGTGAAAAGCCACACACCCACCTTCCCAGTGGCACTCAATGGACATTTACACAAACAGCACAGACCAGCAAGGCAGACACCTACTCAGACACTGCAACATGGCCCATGCCAAGGGACACATATTTAACCTACACAGTGTGCCCCCAACCTACGTTCCTAAGGCTAACCACCTTGCACAATACAGTGATCATGGGTAACTCAATACTGAGGCACACACATCCCACTCAGTAAGTTGAATATGGAGCAGGTAACAGCCAAATATATATCACATGTCATCATCCAACACATGACAAAGCCAGTCATGTCACTTCACAACAACTACAAGTATCACTCTGTATCCATGTGGGTGTGAATGACTTGGGACACACCTCCCTGAACTACATGACAGGAGACATGGTTGAACTCTCCGTTTATGTGGTCCAGGCAGGTGTGACAGTAGCCCTGGGCAGTGTACTGCTGTCACCCAGAATGATGTGGTACTATCAACAGATGATTGACTGCAACATTGGCTTACATGTTATGTGTCATTCTCAGGGGATCCAGAACCTCTCTGCTTGGGATGACATGACTGACCAAACCCAATGGCTTGCCATGGATGTCCTACATCTGTCACTGCTGGGTTGCCAGGTATTGGCTAAGTGTCTTGCCAGTCCTATGGTGCCTTATTAGGCAGTGTTCCTAATATTATTACCTCCATAACAGCTATACATGTATGCAATCTGAGGGTCATGCTGCTCAGCAATGGACATCTAACTGTCAGGATGCAGTCACTCATAGCAGTCGGAATGGAGGACACATGTCTGCTGTAATGGAGAGGTGGTTCACAGCAGTAGACAGAAAACCTGTGTATCAGGCTATGATGCATTCCACAGCTGTCAAGTCCCCAAACATGGACCACACCACACCTCCACAGGTGGTGTCTCCATATTCATTATGGATAGGAAAACCTCTAGACTAGTATCCCATCATAATGCATTGGAGATACTTCAGGTACAACTGCCTTGGGGTAATAATGCAATCCAGACCATAGCCTGCTATGGGTCCACATCTATGTCCCTAGACTGTCAATGTGCATTCCTCAACACCCTGCCATCTATGATGGTCCAATGCAACATTGACATAGTACAAGTCTTCAACTACCCCTCCATCACTCAGGGAATGTAGCCAAGTGCCAGTACAGTGGCCCAACACTTCTGGGATTCATCATTTCGATTGCACTAAACCAGCCCATACTGACCCCTGGTAGAGGATGCAACAACCTTGACCTGTGTTGACCACTTAAATATGGGACTGTTGCTCATCCATAGATGTCAATCTCTGCATGGTGAGATTCACACAGGCTGTAATCAACATGGAACTCAACATGTCAGTCACACCCCCCCACAAAGATAACCACCTGGCAAAACCTCTCCAAAGCTGACTTTGCAGCCATGAAAACAGGGGTGACTGTAGAATCATGCACATAGGCACTGTACAAACAGGTACATGAAAGCATAGTACTAGCCAGACCCAACAGAACCCAGACACTGCCCTCCAAACACTGGGAGACAATGTGATGGTCCCCTGCCATTACTAAAGTGTATATCAGAAGGAGAATACTGTTGCAGGGAAAGGTGGTGTCCCATGACTGTTGAACTCCCTTATTCGCCTCAAACACAACTTTGGCTCCTTCACAGAATCCCTGAAAGGCATCCATGGCAGCAGAGATGCAGCAGACACTGATGACAGTCACAACAGCCTTTGCTAGTTACATCAACAACCTCCACAGCATTAAATACAAGTGCTGCAAGTTACTGCACAATGCTAATACTTATCCTGAGACAACAGATATTGGCCAAAGTCTTGGCAACACATTTAGTGCCAGCTTAACCCCTCTCTCCCCCGACAAGTGAAGTGCTGAGTGAATGTGTTCTCACATGCGGCATCCCATTCTGTTCTAGGCATCTGTGTGTCACCAGGATGTGGCCTTGCAGCAAGGCCATGGGGTTTGACAGTGTGGTAACACATCCACCATGTCATAGGCAGGGTACAGTATGTGCACGGTAATCCCCGGTCTGTAACACAGTGATTGCATATGCCTCATAGATTATAGGGCTGAGGGTTGTACATAGGTATATACTGATTTACAGCATCTGGTGTAGAATGAAGAATGGTACATGTTCTGGTTTGAACACACCTCAGGTTGCTAATAACCACAGCCACAGGGGATATTCATTAACCAAACACACTGGGATTACTATACATACACACACACACACACACACACACACACACACACACACACACACACACACACACACACACACACACACACACACACAGACATCTGCCAGTACTGAGATCCATAGGTTCATTGCTTCATAGGTGTGTAGTAGGTGAATGGGCCTGAAGGCTTTACAAAGCTAGCCCAAGGGAATACCCTGGCATTAGGCCACATGAAAATAGTCCCCAGTGTGGCTCAGGAGTATAGTTACTGGAGTGGTCCCTAGGGGTGGGTATTGTATTTCCCATCCACCTATCCAGATTTCAATTGTGGGTGGCCAGTGATGAGCACTGCTTCCCATGTATGTGATTTATATTCCATAATATGGACAGTCTCTGGGTTGTGCACATGTCCCACATGCATGTTCTTTGAAGTGCGGAAGTGTTTGATGTCTCTGAGGTATGTTGTGTGGACAGACTGGTATCTTCTGATGTAGCATTCCTGACGTCATTTTGTGAGACCTGGCTATGTAACTGAGACAGTGATTGCATCTACATTGACAGTAAGATACAAGTATTCATTGGAGTTATTGGCATCTGTCCATATAGGGCATGTGTATAAGGCATGCTATTCCCTTTGTGGGGTACGTTTGGACACTCTGCAGTTATTGCAGGCGTCCAGTGGGGAACATGGCAAAAGGGCCACTATACACATTGATTGGGTTACTGAGGGGATGGAACAGGGTCCCATGTCCTTTTACTTGCTGGCCAGGAGATGCAACACATCAAAGTACTTTCTAATGTTAGTGGCACTGTTGTGGTCAACAGACACGTTCACTGCAATCACACCTTGGGTGCTATCTGTGAGGCAATATGCAGGGGAACTTCCAATACAGTGGTTGTTGCCTAGCCAAGTGTGCTTGTGTATGATTCGTGGGTGGAGAGTAGTCTCTGAGTATTAGAAGGGTTGCCTATATTGTTCACTAATCCATACTGTCACGTAGTCATTGCACATGGCACTAGACATTCAGGGCTGTGGCTTGTCTACACCAGCCTCTATGGTTTTTGACAACTGTTGGCTTTGTAATGTGGAAATTGGGACATGTCCTCAACATAATAATTTAGCAAAACCCACCCCCCAGTGGATCCTGTTATTACACAATCACACCAACCCCCACACAGAATACTGATCACACACACTAGTCAGTACTGAGTTTCAAACCCCTATCCAGCTATGTATTGCTACTAGAGTGTTACACATTTATCGCACGTGCCATGGAGCTTACATGATGGATGTTGTCCCAAGGTACTTCTAAGATGAGGAACATCACCAGCCCTCGTAAATACTGGCATTGAGTGATGTAGTGGCTGAGAGATTCCACACAAAGTTTTACCCTGCACACATTTACATTTGCCAGGAGTGAGGTTCAAACCTCTATCTATCTTTTTGGACCATTATGTTACGCATTTACCACATGTGCCACTGACCTTACATGGTTTAGGGTTGCCAACAGTTACTTCTAAGGTGAATGATATCTGCAGGACTTGAGATGTGTACTGGGTGTAAATGGGGACAAAACCTTTGAGGTACGGGCATAAATATGTAGACCTATATACTCACACAAAACACTTGCCAGGAATGAGTTCCAAACCCCTACCTATGTAGTTATTGTTACTGCATTGTTCCGCATTTATCGCATGAGCCACAGAGTTGTGCAAAGATATCTTTGAAGGTGAGTGACATCAGCAGCAATGCTAAAGGAGGGGTAAGGGAAGTGTTGTACATGTGAAAGATCACAAAATCAGGTCTCTACGAGGATACACACATTCTCACACAAACACTCACATTTACATAGTTGTCAGGATCAGGATTGGAACTCCTACCTAACTAGTTTGCTACACTATCGCATTACACAGTTATCACAAGTGCCACAGAGCTTATATGTTGGAGAGCTGTCCAAAGGTATCTTTGAAGGTAGAGTGACATCAGCAGCAGTGCTGAAGGAGGAGTAAAGGAGGTTTAATGAGTGTGACTGGCCTCAACCACATTCATCTAGAAACACACACACACACACACACACACACACACACACACACTCAACTTTACATTTGACAGGACTGAGATTACAACTGCTACATGGATACCTATTTGTACTGTAGTGTTACACAGTTATCACAAGCACCACTGAGACTATAAGGCTGAGGGCTAACCAAAGGTATTTCTACAGTGAATGACATCAGCACATCATGTGATATAGGCCAACGGGATGTGTAGTGGGTGGGACAGGCTTCATAATGGGATTTATTCTGTCAATGTCTGTTATTCTTTTACCCACGTGTCTGTGTGTGTATGTTTGACATATTATATTATGTCGGCCTTAGATATGTGTGAGTACTCATCCAATGTGTGTGTGTGTGTGTGTGTGTGTGTGTGTGTGTGTGTGTGTGTGTGTGTGTGTGTGTGTGTGTGTGTGTGTGTGAAGTATCAGTGGTGTACAATTTGGTCTGTATGCACAGACAGCTGCGAATAACTGATAGCTGTAGTCCACTGTGTTGTGATGCATGGGCTTCATTTCTCTAAGTGTAGGAGCATGCCCAGTATGACCTTCTTTATTGAGTGTGTGCATCCATTCCAGGGAGGTATGGACTCCAGTTCAGAGTTTTGCGTACTACAGCTACACCTAGCAAACTGTTTCTGCAGGATATCTGTAGATAGGTTTCCAATATGGAGACACAATGGGCTTAACATATGGGGGATACTGTAACTATTGCTGTCTGTGCTGCTTGTGTGACATGTTTGGTTGTAGAATAGATTTTCTGACATATGTACTGTTTTACACTGTGATGTGTCATGTCATCAACTACTGACAGTTATCATTCTTTGCTCACAGTTATTTACCAGGAAATACAAGATTAATGAAGCTGAGACCAATATTTTGAGGCATATAGACTACACATTCTGGCACACACCTGCCATTGTGGAGGGGTAGCTTCAGACAATAGACTGCTGGTTCTGTGTAAATGGTCTAGCACCTTGTTAGTATGCAGACTGGGGTTCCCCTCCTTGTGCTTTTCTCAACCTCATGGAACGGCCATATCCTGCTGAGGCCATACCTCTCAGCTATACAGATACACCCAGGTTATCCAGAGACAGGACTCATATATCTGGTCAGTTTACCTTCACATTGTGGTTTACAAACAGTTTTGTGGCTATTCATTCATGTGCTTGCAGTTGGGAGTAGTATGGGCGGACATTAGAGTTTCAGACTTCACACACTCCATGACATCCATGCTTCTATACCCCCGTTATTCTCTCCTCCACCTAACATTATGTAAGCGATATCTCAGGGGTATCCCTATAGTTGGGACTTTATTCCAGTAGTATTTATGGCCTGATCCACAGTCCTTGCAGTAGGACATGGGGAGGCATGCTACTGGCATTTGTCAACATGACCTTAAATTTGTTTTCTGTTTACTGTTAGGTTGCTAGTTGGGACCTCCTGACATTCCATAAATTGGCACTATGGGTGAGGCATGGGCCTTTGCCAGAGGACTGTAGGCCATTTGAGAGTGCTGCAGGCCATCTCTTACTGCATTTCTACATGGGATTGTGGGTGGGGGGGGGTGCACACCAGCAGGCGTTAACATTTGAAATGATTATACTGGTATTTTGGTTACTCTGTTGGCTTCCATTTCATATTGTATCGTGACCTATCATGCAGACAAAAGGCATATCAGTAGAGTACACATGTTAGATTTTAATGGCATATATTTCAGTTTCAGACTTCTTACCATTCAGAACTAGAATGCAACTGCCAGACCTGTTGTAGTATGTCTGTGTAGGTCTGGTGGGGGGTTGTTCACCATTGCCATCATTTGGGGGCCTTAGCCCAATCTTTCTTCATGGTGATCTACACCTGTCCTGCTGGGTGAGGCTGGTTGTGGGTATGTGACCCTCACTTAACATCCATGTGTGTGAACTATTGACACCCACAGTTCTTTGGGCCATCACATGTACTGCGGTGGGGGTTGTCATTTTGTGTAGTGCTGCCTAGTATGTTGACACCAGTATTTGTTATGAATTTCCTGCTGTCCCATATAGCTGTCTGCTGCTATCTCATTCACCCACCCAATTCCCTTGCATGCTTGCATCCATTCATACATACAAGTATGAGAACATACTACCCCATTCAGTAATTGATAGGAAGGGTGACTTACCTTGTTGCTGGGCCAGTATTGAGGACAGTGTGGAGGGCTGACTATGTTGGATGCACATAGTACACTCCCCTATACATGGTAAAGCTCAGGTAGTGTCATGTTTGGCATCCCTTTTTCTGTATGTGCGAGTGGGAGAGAGGTATCAGTCCCTGGGTCTCTACAGTGTCAGTGTGTGTGCTTTGCATTGCCTTTTTGCCAAGATCTGGGCATACAGTGCATGCCTTCTTTTGCCTACAGGGGCAGGCTCAGGATGTTCCTCCTCCAAGTCCCTCTGTGCCTGTGCTGGCCTTGGCAATGGTGGCCCTGCCCTGCGCTGTTACTGCTACAGCTTTTTCCGCAGGATCATATTGTCTAGCATGGCACATACTATGAACGTTTGTGTACATGTAGCTGGAGAGTACTGCAAGGCACCACTGGATATGACAAGGAAGCGGAACCATGACTTGAGTATCCCAAACACATGCTCTACAATAATCCTGGTTTGTTTGTGTGCCTCATTATGGTGTTCTTGTTTGGATGCGTGTGCATTTCTGATGGGTGTCATCAGCCATGGCTCCAGTGCATAGCCAGCATCCGCCACAAGATGGCCATATGGGATGTCCCCCCTGGCAAATGCCTGATACAGCTGTGAGCAATGCCAGATGTGGGAATCATGACAGCTTCCAGGGCTACCAGCACACACATTCATGATAATGCCCTGGGCATCATATGACCTAGCAGTTGGAGGGGAAGCCCTTGTGGTTTATGTAGACCCTGTCCCACTCACCGGGTGGAACTTTGTTGTGGGTGTGCATGCAGTCTATAGCACCAACTACCTCAGGGTATTCTGCTATATGGTGGAAGAGATGCACACATCTGGTCAGCGCCTCACGGATGATGGGGAAATATATGTGCTCATTGACATATTGTGTCATGGCATCCAGGAACTGGTGGAGTACCCTGGATGCTGATGCCTGTGAGACCCCCATGATATCCCCAGCTGGTCTTTGGAAATTACCTGTGGCTAGTATTCTTAAGCCTAGACATACCTTGGTATCCACTGGGATGGGTTCCCCCTCTATTAATTATGTGTGTGAGGCATGGCCAGCACAGCTCAAGGATTTGCTGTAGAATGTCCCTGTCCACCCTATAGTGCTCTACTATCTCCAGCTCATGTAGGCCCTGGTAGGTTACCCTGGGTCAGTACACTCTTCTCCTCCTCCTCCTCCTCACTGTGGATCAGTTGTCAGCATTCTCCTCCTCACCACCCTTAGTCTCTAGCACATATTGATGGAGTAAAGCAGCAGCAACCTCTAACATTTTTAGTTAGTTTTTCCAGTAAAAAAATCCTCCATTTGTGTACACCGGTGGTGTAGAGTTTGTGGGAAAACCAGCCTGTAGGGTGTTTGCATAGTTTATATTAGTGTACTGGGCTGCTGCATGTGTAACTGGCTGATTCTGATACATTCCACCTGCCAGCTATGCTAGTTCTCCTTGATTGCCTTCCTAGTGCTGGTTCCCCTTCCCATTTCCACCCTATTTAAGCCCAGAGGTGTGCCGTGCATACCCAGTGCTCAAATGTAAACACTGCTGCCATTTCCTCTTTTTTTTTCTTTTTCTTTTTTTGGTTGAAATCCCGATGTGTGGTGCACACACCCATTTAGGCTGTGTACACAGTGTTCAGGCACATCTGACACCCCCCCCTTCCTTAGCTGTGCTTAGCTAAGGACAAACACAGGCCACAGAGCTCCAATGAGCTTACATCAGGCATGACACACCACCTTATGAAGTCATTTGGCTCTTACAGTTGCACTGTTGTATTGCTGCACCTATACGGTTAGGTACAAGCTGACACTTTGAAGAAATCTATGATTCAGTATAATTCCTCTCATTTGCATACCCCAGTGTGTAGGTCATCAGTTACTGCACTAACACAGACACTTTCCCCTTGACAACCAGTTCTCCCTGGTATTATTTACATTCTGCATGCCATTGACTATAATAGCAAAATGCAGATTTAACTTAAAATTAAGTTTTCCCATTTTTTTTTTTTTTTTTTTGGCACAATCCCATTTGTGCGCCACTGTCCTATGCTTAAGGGGCCTAGATCAGTCAAAAAACATAAAGTTTAATTTTCATAATAATTAATCACTTTTCGATGCCAATGGCCTTATATTTGGCCATTGGCCTGTCTAATGTACATAATGCATGCTTTTCCATGAGCTGTCATGCCTCCATTTTGTCAGTTCCAGAAATGTACTGTTATTTTCTGAACACATTTCTGCACTGACACTGTTCTAGCACGGAGACCTGGCAGCTTGGTGGATCGCAATATCACTCATTTGCATGGTTTTCACCAGCAAATGAGGTGATTTGCATATTTGCTGGTTTTCCATGCTAGAACAGTGTAGGACCACTCGTGCACATGAAAACAGCACTATCCTGAATCACTTGGCAACCATTTTCCATGCAGGAGCTCTTACACTGTTCCTGCATGGAAAATACGGCTTCCTGAATCCCGGGGATTATGTCTATGATGAAATTAGCATCTTAGCATCTGCACTAAAAAGACAACAACAGGAAGCTTTTTTAATAGAAAAGATATAATTAACAGATTTTATTTGACAAAATCACCATTAATCAGCTGTGTTGCTAAACTGTGTAATTAAATATTGTACACAATGCATAGACTGAGGTAAACTTGTTTATTTTAAAATCTTTATAGTAAATCCTTATTATCAAAGTCAAAATAAGTAATGAATATTATTTATCAGTTAAAACAGTTGATTATATCTTTTGTAATGGACAATAATTAGAGAGATCTGTGTTACTTGCAGTCTCAACATTACTGACAATTCCAATACCAACAATCAAAAAATAGGCAGCATAAATAATGCACATTAAAAATAGTAATCTTGAGGACCTAGAAAAAATATAATGGAAAACATATTAGAAACATTAACTAGTTAAAAGAGCAATAGTAGAAGCATTGATAAGCCAAGTACTGAGGACTCCAAAAAAGGCAGTAGGAATATATGCCTTAGAGACACGAATTCTTGCAGTAGTGATGATTGCTAAAGGTAGTGGCAATACATTGGTAGAAAGTAAAGGCAAAAACGTATGTTACAGTTACAAAAATATATACACCATTTTGGTTCATGATGCACCAGGTATTGCTGACATTTTAAGTATCAAAAACTGAAGGAAAAAAGAATAATGATTATAACATAGAGGATTATAATTTGGTTTATGATCATAACTGGCTTATTGTGGATTCAAGACATGGATCAAGAAATTCACTACTAAAGTGAAGCACGAGTGGGGATTCTTGGCATCCATGTGAAAATATTATGATCAGAGACCCTTTCATAACGGTCTGCAGTGTATTTTGCATTGTCTGCTCCATGTACTACCAGTTAAAGAAAAATAAAATAAAGCATAGGATCCCAAAGTGTTTTTCCTGACTTTAAAAGCCAAGCAAAGAACTTAGCAATGTCAGACAGTGGCACATCTCTCAAATTGTTTGCTAAAGAATTTTGAGCAAATCCAAGCATAATGGAGTGGAACAAAGATCAAAATCAGTGATAGTTTTTAAATATTGCTCATATTCACATAAAAAGATACCAGAATAACAGATTTTGTATCAATATGTATTTATTTTCTTGAACAATAAGCGGAATTAACTCTGTCTGGTATTATTGACTGACTTTAATATTCAGTGATTTTTTCAAAAATAAATGAAAAAAATACAAGGGATAAAGCAAAACTATATGTCAAACACTGGGAGAGTTGAGAGGCATGGACAGCAGGCAAAAACAAAGTTGTTTTACCTTCTGGCACTTGCTGGCAAGCACTGCCCGCTGTTAGTCGCTAGTGTAAGACCCAGTTATAACAGTGCTTAGATGTGTGCATAACAATTAATAAACATCCCCCGACTGCTGTTTTGATTGGGTCTCACACTAGAGAAACTGTTAAGTTTATTTTTCCACATTATTTGACTGCATACTGTGATTCTGTGGCACAGTGGATCACGGGATAGTGTTATTGCCTCACAGCAAGATGTTTTCTATTTAGATACTTGGCTAGGGTGCATTCTGTGTGGAGTCTGCATATCTTCCCTGTGTTTGCACGGTTTACCTCTGAATGCTGTAGCTTCCTCTCATATTCCAAAGACATGTACTAGGTAGAATGGACACTGTAAATTGGACATGTGTGAGTGTGTATGCAAGTGTGTGGTGTGAAATAATTACTGTGGCATAGCTAGCCATCCAGTGTTGTAAACCTTGGCTCTAGATGATTGTCACTGTTGAAGCGACACCCCAACCCTAGGTGAAAAAATGGAAAAAGGGGGTTGTGGATGGATGGATAGATTTGACTGTAATCTTAGGGCTGCGTTCAATACTAGTATCCTGTTCCACTTATGGTGCCATTAGTCATTGCCCTGTTACGTCAGCAATACAATCTCTTGAAACTCCAAATATACACATGATTATGATGAGTTGGCAGCCAGTGCTTGGGAATAAGCATTTTTTTGCTGGTTAGCATGAGAAATGAATGTAAGCAACCCACTTAACTCGTTAATACCTATGCACTGTGGAATGTCACACCTCTAGCAGCCTACACACATCTTGAATTCTAGAGCATTTTCTTAAAAATAAAAAGTATAAAATTAACAAATGTAAATATTTTGTGATCATTAAAAGCTATTAAATTGTACAAATAGCAATGTTATCAGTAAGAAGTATTCTTTACAGTGATAATAGTCAGTGGATTCACAGATTTTTCCAGAAAACTGTAATATATTATAATACACATAAATTGCAACTTATATATTTTTTAAATTTCACAAACAAATTTCCATATCTTGAAAACTATATGATCTAGACATATATTGTTAGAACATTTTTGTTAACCAGACATAAGCTTTCATGTGACAACAAGAGATTCCTTTATGAGTGCATATTTATTGAGATATTTACAGAAATATAAAAACATGTTTAATTGTATTATTAGCAAAACAAATAATACCAGATATTTCTCAAAATGTGCAACTTATAGTGCAAATATTAAAGACAGTTTTCTTCAACAACATTTAAGATGCAACAATTCATAAGGCTAGCGTTTTTTAGAGTATCAAGTACATATGGAAATATTGCTTATTTTCATAATTACTAACAAACGTCTAGCAATATTTCCATTATACTGTGATATAAACCAGCATTTTCAGTGAATTATCCTGTCTCTCACATTGGTGTTTCACACCATGCACCTCAATAAATGTAGATCTCTCAGTTATGAAAACATGGACATACATTTGAAAATGTGTATAATAAGTATCAAACAAAGATGAATTTCTCCACAGCAGGACATCTTCAGACTAACAGTCTTACTGCCATTTTGTTAATAACCACTTGCCCTTTCTATTAGATGGGTGGGTGTGGGTGCTGCATTGTTGCC
Organism: Protopterus annectens; assembly: GCF_019279795.1. NCBI lineage: Eukaryota > Metazoa > Chordata > Ceratodontiformes > Protopteridae > Protopterus > Protopterus annectens. The sequence continues at coordinate 382,411,159 of NC_056745.1, read as the reverse complement.
CCCACCTTGAAGACATTGTTGGTTCTATTCTTCCTCTAGGCGTCTTCTTGTGTGAGACATGATGCATGAGGCGTGTTACCTTTGTTGAAGGTTGCATCAGGGCTGGTAACTCGCACGCAAAAAAAAAAACTACATCATCATTGGTGGACGGGGTTCTGCTATGGTGACCCCTAACTATTATTAGATGGCAAGTCACGTAAGTAAAGAAGCAAGGCCAAAGAAAGTTCTGGATGCAATAAGGCGGTATGGATGAGAACTAGAAGGACACAAAAAGGTATTTTAGGCTTGATTGAGAGTTACTTCTTATTTTTGATGCAACAAATTTAAGAAGATCAGCAAAAGCACAAGGTGTATGAAACCTGCTGTAGAGTTTGCAACTCAAAAAATAAAAGAAATCACTGCTGATGCTAGGAAACATTTTAAGGATGCCTGAATGTCCTAACTGATGGACACATGAGGTGAATGAAATATCACTTTAAGACAAAATAATATGAGAAGGAAAAAACACAATATCATAGTTAGCAGTCTTCACATGGTACATTCATGTGTTCATTTTCACTATACACACACTGGAGAACAAATTTTCAGCTGAATCTGTGGCACATTGCTTTGCATTTTGCCATGATACAGCATTCTAAAGTGAGTGCAGAAGCCAGCATTTCTTTTTTTTTCTAAATTTGTTTATTGAAACTTTTGTACAATAAACACATTCACATATTTCATCTAATAAAAATTTTCTTTAATTTCTACATCAATAAAATCATCTTCAAAAAAGAAAAAAAAAGGTACAATTATGTACAGTATTTGCATTATATGCCGGAAAGAAAAAGAAAAGAAAAAACTAGAAATACACATTTATGATAATCATTTAGATAAATCAAAATTAAATATGTATTTGATCTGAAATATGTAATCCTGCTTCGATAACATTCTTAAATCTGGTTTCTCCTTAATAAAGAATCTGTGGACTAAAGTCTGTTCTTTTATTAATGTGTATCTTCAAAATAATATATCTTGTAAATTTATGATTATATTTGCTTGTTCACCATTCATAAAAATCATATTGTTTGTCACTGTGGGTGGGCCAATGTTCTCATTTATGCTCAACACCTACAATGCTTCCATGTGCTACATTGTCTCTAGTTTAACAAAAGGAAGTTTGTTTGTCTTTTCGGCTTTTCCCAGTTAGGGGTCGCCACAGTGAAACACCGGTACGCTAATGATTGGCAGTAGATTTCTTTATGGTGCAAAGTTGCCAGACTGAAGCCCAAACTTCAGGGAAGGTATGCCCATTCATGCATGTCTTTCGGATGCCACTCGACTACAGGGAGGACATGCAGACTCCACACAGAAAGCACTCCAGCCATGAATCGAACAGGAGAGCCTCTTGCTGCAAGGCAACAACGCTACCGCTGTACCACTGTGGCTTCATTTTATTAAGTATGATAGTCCTACCACTGTTTATTAGGATTACTCATGCTATAGAATGCTGCACTCCTTCATGTTCAAAATCACACTTCCAAATGTGTTTTTGATTATACTCATTATAATATTTTGTTGTCTCTGCCTCTTAACCCAAATTTTGGGTGAAAAGCGGTCCTTGGAGAAGTCCACTTACCCAGCTAAAATTTAAATAAATAAGTAAAAAAACACATCTTGAGGGCACATTCTCCACGTGCTCCGAGTACCACAACACAATCATTTCAAACTGGAAAAGCAGTGATTGTACTCTGAAATCCTTCTGGATTGCCTTTGTCCTCAACATGTCTTACAGAATGTGCCAAACTTCAATGTGACGCAAGCTAATTACAACCTTTGTTAGGCATGATCTCATCCTTTTAAGTTATTCCCCAAAGTTCATGAATGATTATAGGTGATGATGTGGACAAACACTAACTGACAAATTTTGATCTTTATCCTACAAGTCAGTTCTCACTTCACCATCACTAGAAAATGGTACCAAGCCTGCAGTACTGCTATTTGACCTGTCTGCTGGTCAGTCTCCTGATCCTATATACCTTCTCCTCAGAATAAGATGTTAAGAAATTTATTGCATCCTTTGGGAAACTGACTCTCCTGGGAAACTACCATATTGACAATACACCCCTAAGAGTTGATCCAATAGTAAGAGATTTGAGGACATATGTAGACACTGACCTAGCATTCGACCAGCATGTGCCTACTATTGTTAAAAAGTCCTTCTATATTGTTCAACTTATAAGCAAAGGGGTAGCATCTCAGTCCAGAGATGTCATTGCCCCACAGTTCTCAGCCCTCATCAGGCCCACCATTGAGTATAATGCCACCTTTGGTATGTTCCTGTGCAGGCATATGCAATAACTAGAGCACCTACAGAGGCTCCTCACAAAGAGAATATAGAGACTAAACCACGTGACCAACATGGACTGACTAAAAGGTCTATCACTACACACAGACTATTAAGAGGTGATCTGTGCCTGGCAAATAAAACATCCTCTGACCCAGTATTTTCAGAACAACTGATGTCAAACCTGGTGTGGTGGTCTGAGACAGTTAAAGGATGGGTTATCAGTAGCTGAGATTGTGGTTTCAGACAACAGTTATCTAATGGTGATGGAATCTCAAACTCATCATTAATGAAAATATTACAGTGTAACAGCAGGTCAGATTATCCAGACAAGTGTTTTAGGCAAACATGCCAGCTTTGAATTCATTTTCCTTGGAGGCAGAAATTCACAGCATACCAACAACCTGCAAATACAGCCATTGTCCTAAATAGTGTTGGCCTTACATCAGCTGTAGGAATCACTTACATAAAAATAGAACTTGTACTGGTGGTGTGGTTCGACAAGATCTGGATGTTAAGCTTGTCAGTTACAAACAAACATGCCACACTTTTGATTAGTAGCAAAATGTGTCTAGAAAGATGTAAAAAAGAATCAGTGTAGTGACATGGCAGCACTTTGATACAGAATATGCAGCTTACATGTTGATCTATCCAGATCGTGTAGTGCAGTGAAGTTTGTGTGAAAGTGTGTAGCCAGATATATTCAGGTCCGCACTGCAGCTCTCAAAAGCTTTGTCCTTCTATTTATGCTTTGTGGCTCTTAAGACATTCTCTTCCTTGTAGGTTCAACTATCAGTGCTTGAAATATCAGAAAATGTTTTACTAAATCTGTTGAAGAAATATTATGTTGCATCATACAGAAACTGTAACCTTACTTTTAAACAATGTTTTCATTACTGTTAAACTGTATTAATGTAAACTGTAATTGACCTACCAGAAACAGTATTGTGCAATCATTGTTAAAGAGGTTGTAGTACATGGAAGACTGTGGTTACACTACAAAATCAATGAAAAGATAAGCTTGTTAAGCACCTTTCTGACATCACACTGTTTTATTCTTTCTCTATATTTTTTCTGACTTTTATATTGCATGGGCGCAGGTAAAACACTAGGCACTAAAAATAATTATGACTGGATCTTTATGAGCATAACCCAGGAAGTTATGTGTCTTTGATATGGACATCAGGATTCATCTCTCAAGCCTTGGACACAAGGTCAATTTCTTATCATCCTTGTCTCATACACATAACATCCTGGCTAGGATCGGAGACCCCCATCAGGATCTTCTATATCTGTACTACTTAAAGTTATAGTGAAATTAGTCCTATGATTAGCCCACTTGCTTCGTCAAGAAAGCAAATAAAAAATAAATAATTAAATACTAAATAAATGCATATATACATACATACATACATACATACATACATACATACATACATACATACATACATACATACATACATAAATAAGTTTTCAGCTGAGTATTTCTACTGAGTATCTCTCAGAAGCATTATTTTCATTGAGCCAAGGATATCGAGAATTGTTGAAAATAACATCTGCAACACATTTTGAATACAGCTCATACAGAAACAAGAATATTTCTATAAACGTCCTTTTTATGATTGTAGGGGCAACAGTTAAAAATAAACTACAACTCTCATCAGTCCCTTTTGGTAGTCATTTAAAAGGATGTATACACTTTCCAAAATGTTTGGTGGGTGAATGGATAACATTTTAATGTTCATAAAGAAAACAGAAATTTCTGCTTACACTTCTGTGCACTGGTATTTGAGAGGTTGGATTCATAAGCATGGTTCAGACTACATAAGGATATTGTGCAGAAACTGAACATAACAGTATCAGTCTGAGTAATCTGACCATTACAGATCAGTTATACCAAGTAGTCAACTTTTCATGAGTCATAATCTCATGGACAAAGAACCATGCATAATTTTGGATGCACTTTTGAAAGATAGGGTAATTAGATAACATAGCCATTGGCAAAGACATGGTTCCAAAGCAGTAAACAACATCTAACAACCTAACAGAAGTCAATGCCTAGCCAGGAATATGGCTGCAACAATGGATCATACAGCAACACTAACAAAATGTATGCACACTGTGACACCCATGCACTGGCCCAGTAATCAATGAGCCTCAATCTTCACCACTAGCACCAGTGAGAGGCATGCACATTGGGAAGGATAACAAGTACACACACAGTAAAGTGCAATTTCCCTTAAGAGTACACAGAGATCACGGTCAGTCTGGGGCTGGTTTCTCCCTTTCTCTCCAGATCTCCAATAAGACTCCCTACTGGCAAAGCTATAGGGTTCAGATCTCAGCCGAGTAGTCAAGCCAAAACCCCCAGTACCCTCTCTATTCAACCAGTGCTTCATGTCTCTGCCCAAGCAGTTGACACACACACACACACACACACACACACACACACACACACACACACACACACACACACACACACACACACACACACAGTTTGAGATTTGGTTTATATACAAACACACAGGCACTCCTGGGAAAGGATAGCACAGGTTCCCAAAGGGTGACCAATTTCACTGTGTAATATTACTGTTATCCAAATAGTAAGTGTAACCCAGGGCTAAGGCTTTTCCGGAGTGGCTTAGTACAGTATCACTAAATACATGCAAATACTCTAGAGCTTACATTACCTTTACACAAAACAGCCACAGTTGAAAGGTTTAACAATATTTAATAATAAATAATAAAAACACAAGACAATCCTTATTACTTCAACACAATGACATTACAGAGTTCAGAAACCACAGGAAAATGCTTTAAAATAATACTGTAGAATAGTCTGCCATAAATATGGAAAACAGCTAGACTAACCTGAATATTTCTATCTATCTCTAAGAGAAATCATTGTTCTAAATAAATATCTTACTTACAGAGCAAAGGCAGAGTACTGGTGAGCTGATGTGTTCAGTTTCAGACAAAATCCAAAATGTTTTCAATTTCTCTCTGAGTACAGTTATCAACATTGTCTATTATTTTTGACACCTTGATGTTTTTCATATTGGAATTCATTTTGTGTTGCACACCACTTTAAAATGAGTTGAGTAATAGTTTCTGTCTCTTACTCTCACATATTTATACATGTCTTCTTATATCATGGAATTACATATCTGAGTATTTACTCTATTATATAACAGCTGAATATTATCTATTGTGATGGTGTTGGAGATCTATCCAGACTCTCCTCACTATGACTTATGTCCAAGATGGACAATTCAAATTAACAAATGCAAATACATCAGTAATTATGGATGAACAAATACCCATTGCTCAACAATGAAAAAAATGCATAGAAATATTATTATAGTAGTTATTTTAGCAATAAATCACTTTTGGATGTATGTAATGCAAGGTTTGCCAATGGACAGTTTTAGGTGGACATAAGGGTAAAGTACATTTGATGTCCAAATGGACTGCTGTGTTTAACCATTGTAATATTCTCATAAAGACAATGTTGTCTGATTGGGTGATCTACTGTATAGGCACTGACTCTATGCCAACAATAGTTACACACAAGACAACACTTCAGTCATTTACACTAAAGAGATTCATGTTCCTAACCATAGATTTATAGGGTCATAGTTATATACTGGTCTAATGACCACCTGGGTCTTTATAAGCCTAGTCATTCAACCCCACCCAAATGTGTCCCTATGTATCATGGCCATTTATTTAGAGGGGTATGTTAGTTAAGAAGTTTCTAGAGGTTTTGGCGGGTATGTTAGTTTGGACATTACTGTCTGCCTCTGACTATCATAGACATGGGGGCCAGACAAGGGGTGAATTTCCAATTTCCCATTCATTGGTCAAGGTTACGCTTAAATAGGGTTAGAAATGGATTCTGCTTCACATGGATGGGGAGCCTGCTCCAGAATATGGGTATCCTCTGAGACACATACCTGTCTCACCAACATATTTACATCACAAGCAAAATTTAAATCCTTGGCTATACTAGCTCTGATGTTGTTTGTTTTGCAGATATGAAAAGGTCCATCAGAACTGGATCCGAGGATGCCTTGTATGCCAAGCATACATCCCCTCTCAGTATCCTGTAGGAGATAGAGTATAGAAATAGGGTTGTAAGGTGATCTATATAGGACAATGTGTTTATACCCTTGATTCTGCTGGTAAGGAACCTTTGTGGGCATTCCATCTGTTGCATATGCCTGGTCAGGTACACACCAAAGAGGGCATTATACTCAATGATGGGTCTTATAAGTGTTGAATAAAGTGCCACTATGACCTCCTTGGACCTGAATGCCATACCCTTACTTATATGTTGGAAGACGTATAATAATTTTCCTACTACCTTGGCCACATCTTGGTCAAAGACCAGATTACTGTCTATATATGTTCCCAGATCCATGACTACTGATTTTTAAAAGTATCTTATTCATGGAGTAATTAGGCTGGGTGGCAGTATTCCCAAAAGACACTATAATGCATTTTTTGGCATTACGTTTTAATTCTTGACTTTGGCACATAAATTTGTCAGTGTTAGAACCTCTTGTAAGATGTTTGTGTCATGGGGCTATCTATGATAGCTCACAATTTGCAATCATCTGTGAACTTGCTCAGCCAAAGGTCCTTGACATTGGACTTTACCTCAGAGAAGTAGATGCCAAATAGGAGCGGTCCCAGCATGGAGTCCTTAAGTATCCTGATAGTGACTAGTCTCTTAGTGGATGTGGTAGCAGCAATCCTGACTTCCTAGGTCCTGTCTGTGAGTCAGCTGGCAATATAGAAAGTTATATAGGAGTCTATGTCCAGTTCAGTGTGTTTGTCAACTGTACCCGGGTGGAATATTGTATCAAATCACCAAAATCCAAAGAGAATGATGCCTGCAAAAATCCGACCACAAAAATTACAAAATGAAGCACCAAGGAAGGGAATAAGATGAACCTTTTATCCACACCAAACTTTAATATAGAAAAACACACCACATTAACTTTATCACCGAGTTTTCATCTGAACCACATAAAAACTTCAGCAGATACATAAATAAAATTGTAAAAAGCTGTGCCTTATATCCAAACAAATGTGAAACAACAACCAATGAACATACACGACCAATTATCCTATTAAATAGTTCTATATCTAAAAACTATAAGTAAAAACATTAAATAAAATAAAAGAATCCTTCCATATAAGATCCAGGTTCCATTTGAAAGAGTTAAAATGGTGAAAATTTTGGAAATGAATACGTGTAAAGTTCTAATAAATGAATAATAAATAAATTTCCTAAAACATCTTCCTAAAGCCTCCAAACATTTTTCTTAAAAAATAGCACCATCTCATTTTAATACCGCACGAGAATATACCAAAATGCAAATCCCCTCTGTGGTTAAAAGGCTATCATTGAAGAGAAGTTCCATTCAAGGTTTCATTAAAAAGTGTTAATTAAAGAAAGTGTTAATTAAAACAATATTTCTTTAATTAACACTTTTTATTGAAACCTTGAATGGAACTTCTTTTCAGTGATAGACTTTTCAATGATAGGAATCAATCAGATGAGGTCAGAAAAGATTGGGAAGAAAGACTAGATAAGCAATTTACAAGTACACAATGGTAGCGCATATGTACCGGTCTCAAATATACAATTAAGGCATATTTTTATCAACCAGAGGAGAAGTTGTGGATAGTGATCAATAAAGAGTTGAAAGATTTTATCTGGGAGGGGAACAGGGCAAGAGTCAAGTGTGATGTTAATCCTTCCAATAGAGCAAGGTGGTTTAGGATTACCTAATTTGTACAGATATTTTAGAAATGCACAGTTAAGGCTCTCATACATAAAATAAGCAGGAAGCTACAATTCAAAGAAGAAAAGGATGATGATGATGATGATGATGATGATGATGATGAAGCAGGGAAAATTCAAGAAGTAAGGAAAGAGTAGGATTTTGGATGCAGATCCTTAAGAATAATGACAACAGCCATACAGAATAGCCCAGAATTTCCAGACACAAAATATATAAACATATTAAGAGAGAAATTAGGGGAAAGAAAAATACTTCCACAAGAAAAACTGTCCAGAAGCTTCAAATAAAAATGTGTGTCCACTAATACAACCAATTTGTGAAAAACAGTATACAGACCAAAAATTTTTGATCTGTTTGGAAAAAGAAGCATCTGAGGAAGTGCAAAAATATAAACAACAAAACCTAGACATTTTTGAAAAGTATAGAAAAGAAATATGGACATGGGAAATAAAGAGAGCTTTCATATGGTGCAATATTATGCAAAGTCAAAAGCCAAATTAATCAATACAAAAAAGGCACCCCAAAGATATTCAATGAGAAATACAGGAAAAGGCATCCATATATGGAAAATTTCACAATAAAAAAAATATCACAAAGAGGGAATGAAGAAAAGATTATTAAAGTAGAAGTTAAAAAAATAGTAGTTGAAGATTTGGAATGCCTGCGAAGTGAAGAATTTGGTGTAGAAGGTGTAATACAGGTTACATCACAGCATGATAGAACAAGTCTCCAAAGTAAGGTGAAACAGGAAGATCAGGAGACACGTGAAGAAGAAATATGGCAATGGGAAAGAAAAAGAGATCTAATATGGTGTAATATTTATGCAGAGGATAAAGTAAGACTAATCAATACAAAATACATGTGAACTCCCCAGACCACCACACCACACACCACACTTAGTCCACATACCTGTGTCTCACAAAAAGTCATGATTAGCTGTTTGTCAGGTGCCAGAATCCACCATATCACACATGCACTCAAGTCTCTCAACAACAGGTACTGTTATGACTCTGTCATAGTCCATGTTGGCGTGAATGACTTGAGACTTACCTCCCTGGACTATATGAACAGAGATATGATCATGCTCGCTGAATATGTTTCCCAGGCAGGTATGTCCCTAGCCTTAAACAGCATTCTACCATCACCCAGAATGATTCCTCAATACAAACAGAAAATGATTGACTTTAACAATTGGCTTAGTTTCTGGTGTCATTCCAAGGGGATCCAAAACCTGAAAACCTGGGAAGTCATGAAAGACCATGAAGCTTTGCCAGAGGTGGTGTGCATCTGTCTACCTTGAGCTTCAGGTTTCTGGCAAATGCACTTGCCTCCCCCATAGTGCCTTTTTTAGGAAATCACATAAGATCAAAATTACAAGCATGAAAATTTAATCAAAATGCAAATGAAAGGTCATGCTGTTAAACACTAGGAGTCTAAACATGAAACTGCACTCATTGCAAGCCTTCTTTACCTGGAAGATGCTGACATTTGTGCAGTCACAGAAAGCTGGTTCAAAGCTGTGGAGAATACTCCAGCCATACCAGGTTACTCATCCTATCATACATTCAGACCCCGAACTGTGGGCAGCAAAGCAAAAGGAGGTGGAGTTTCAAGATATATATATATATATATATATATATATATATATATATATATATATATATATTAAATCCATACACACCTTGAGGCTTGTCAAACAGTGTTACTCACAGGAGACACTCCAGGTGCAGTTAACCATTGATATGACCCCTGCTCAAATCATAGCTAGCTACAGGCCCCCAACTTTGACTCAAGATGCCCACTCCACCTATTTGGACCTCTTCGAGTCTATCAAGATTCAACCTTTTACCCTGATCCTGGGAGACTTTAACTATCCAAGATTGAAAGAACTACTCATGCCAAAACACAAATGCCCATAGATTCCTTGATTTCATCAATGCAAATGTCTTGGACCAGCTGATCAACACCCCCACAAGAGGTGATAATATCTTGGACTTGGTATTAACCAACATGAGTAATCATTGCAGCTTTCTACAGTGTCATACTGCTTGATAAGATCTGACCACGAAGCAGTCCCTTTTGAAGTCACCACCCCCCGCTAGGGTCAAATAGGCACAAATGTCCAAACCTACACCTAAGTACTGTACAAGCACTTATATAGCTGCATAGAATTAGAAATAACCAACAGGACAAAATCCTCCTCCTCAAGGAAGAGTAAACCTGTCTGGTGGATAGCTGCAATAAATAAACTCAATGATAAAAGGAAAAAATTGCTGTCCAGGACCAAGAAGGAGCAGGTGCCTAATTAGAAGCAACCTCTGCTTAGCCTGAACAAGCAAATAAGAGCACTAGTGAAATCCTCTAAAGCAAACTTCCAAACTGGCCATCTACTAAAGACAATCATAAGGCCTTCTTCACATATGTCCGCAATCTCAAAAGAAGCACTCATATCTGCTCAGAACAGGTGGTTAAGGACACCACATACACAAATGCAGTAGATATAGCCAACCTGCTGGCAGACAGGTTCAGTGTGAAAACATCACTCATCTGTTCCCCCATCAGTAAATCAGGACATCCTCAGTACCTCCCCCCCTCCCCTTATCTCTAGGGAGCAAGTCATCACTGCCCTGTCAAAGGCAAAAAATACAGCCTCTGTGGGACCCAATAACATCCCCGGCTGCATCCTACATGAACTCAGACAGGAACTTGCAGCACCATTAGGCACCCTATTCAACCATATCCTGAATACCAGCTTCATCACAGCCGAATGGAGGACAGCCACTGTCATTCCTTTGCACAAAGGTCAGGTGTCTACTGATCCAAAAAATTATAGACCCATCAGTCTAACTAGCCTGATCTGCAAGGCCATAAAACAGGTTATCATGAGTCTCATTAACAAGGACATTGGCAACCTCCAAACACTTGATCCTATACAGTTTGGTTTTATCAAGGGGAGGTCATACCTGTTAAATTTGGTCATCTTCTTTTAGACAGTCACCAAAGCCATGGACAAGGGGAAGATGGTTCATACAGCCTACCTTAACCTGGCCAAAGCCTTTGATGCTATTTCCCACTTGGGTATAACAGATACATTCTCTCAACTAGGCATCAATCCATATGTTACCAGATGGGTAGCAAACTGGCTCACTGACAAAACTCACCTAGTCAAAATAGGGGAAGCCACCTAAAGCAGTAAACCTGCAATGAGGGGTGTACACCAGGGATCAGTCTTGGGGCCTGTGCTGTTTGGGATATATTTTTCTGAGGTGCAGGCCAAAACCAGTGGCCTATGGCTGACCAAGTTTGCAGATGACTGCAAGATGGGCACTGTCATCATTTCCTCTAGTGGGTCTGACCCAAACAAATCACTAGTGCCAGAAACATGGCCTCAAACTTAATGCCAAAAAATGTATCATCATCCCCTTTGGGTAACATGATGTCCCCACAAATTATCACATTAATAACAAGGTCCTAAGCATGCAATCAGTCATGAGGGACTTGGGCACCCAGGTTGATAGCAAACTGATTTTTGACCACCATATTGCCTCCATTGTATGGAATGTTTTCTACATGGCCCACCTTATTAGGAAGGGTATTTCATCCAGGGACAAGGAGGTCATAACATCCCCGTATTCTCCCCTTATAAGACCTATTATTGAGTACAATTCCCCTTTTGGCATGCAACTCACAAAGCACATAGAGCAGCTGGAGAGACCACAGAGGTTCCTCACCAGGACAATCCAGGGCCTCAAACATCTACCCTATACAGAGAAGCCAAAAGCCCTGTCCCTCTACTCAGTCTCATACAGACTCCTCAGAAGTGACCTCTGTCTGGCATACAAAGCAATCTCAAACCCCACCTTAATGGAACTGCTGCATATCCATAAGTCAAGCTCTATTCGAATAACCCACATGCACAACCTCACCCCGGTCTGTGACATCAATAGGACTTGTTGGCAGAACAGATTTGTGTCCCAGAGACTCCCTCTTCTGTTGAATAGACTCCTTCTTCATGTAAAGCAGAGCACCTCATTATCCCTTTTTAAGTGCAACCTGGATAACTGGATGGGGAACAGAAAATACACCCCTGGGATTCCACCTGTGTCCCTGCTGGACAGAGGCATCTAGTGCTGATTTGTCAGAACATGGGCTAAATTCTTGGCTAGGCTTGTAAGGGCCTCAGGGCTAATAGACTAGTAGCTTCCCATAATCCTGTTATCCTATGAAAATGAGTAGCACCAAAGATATTTGAAGAGAAATACAGGCAAAGGAATCCAGATATGGAAAACTTTACAATACAAAAAAAAGAAGAAGACAAAGGAAAATCAGAAAAGAAGATTAGTGATGGAGAAGTTAAAGAAATAGAAACTGAGGTTATGGAGTACCTGCAAAGTAAAAGATTCAGTGTAGAAAATCTAACTCAGAATGCAACACAGCAGGATAGAGCAATTGACATCCAAATTAATGAGAAACCAGTGGAACGGGAAGCAACTGGTCAGTTGCCATATGATGATATTTTGGAATTTTCCACAGGAAACCTGTATAAACTTTCACTTGAAGCTGGACAGCAAGGGAAGGAACAGGAAACTGTGTCAACTCTAACATAGTCAATGCTGAGAAGTGATATGCCAGTGAGTTCCCATATGACAGAGCAACAGATGACACAGGATGAAATTGAAGAGAATGTGCCACAGGAAAATGCTACAGAACTTTCTATAGAATGCCCGCAGAAAATGGAGAGCAAAAAATGAGCCCACAGTTTAGAAGAAAATGAGCTAAGAGAAGAGTTGCTTGAGTTAATAGCGATAGATAGATATATTAAGATCAATGAAAGAAACAGACTGCAGAAGGTCAATAAATCCAAAAAAGTCAGAAGTCTGAAAAAACAAATGAACACAGTAATTAGGGCTGTCCATAGAGATCCATGTGATATAACAGAAGTAAACAGGATATATTACCATACAGCTAAATTAATAACAGATAAAATTCTACCAGAAGAACACAGCGTAGTAAGAGAAAGGAAGGGGAGAAACCTGAATACCATCATGGAAGTATTGACTAGAGAAAACCATGAAGCAATTACGACAAGAAGTGTCACTGTTAGAAAAGAATTGAAGAGGGAACAGATCAACAAAAATATTCAGAAAGATAGATGTGATAAAAGCAATGCGCAGTATTAAAACAGATCAGGATCTATCTTGCACTATCGCAAATAAACTAAAAATCTCAGCACAGGTGGAGCAACTTAGAAGATATGCTGAAAAATATAAAGGAAATGTACAAAATAAGCAATTATTGTTGACCCAAAAAAGTTTTATAGAGAATTGGGAAACAAGGTAAAAGTAATTGAAAGATCACCAAAAAAAGAAAATAGTTACATTTTTAAGAAATATCTATGAAGATGGTGTGGAACATAACAAAGATGCTAAGTGGATAAAAGACGTAAAAGAAAGACGTTCAAATGTACAAGATATTTAATGGGTTGAAGTAACGTCCAGAGATATTGAAACAAAGTTAAGAAAAGCCTCCAGTTGGAAAATCCCAGGCCCAGATGCAGTACCTAACTTCTGGCTAAAAGAAATTAACATCTTTGTATGAAGATTTAGCCATAAGTCAAAACTATTTATACACACACTCTGAACAGACACCAGTCTGGTTAACAACAGGAAAAACAATGCTCCTACTTAAGAGTGAACCTGCAAGTGATCCTAAAAATTATAGACCAATAACTTGCCTTCCAATGATGTATAAACTATACACTGGAATTGATACCAACAGAGTTTATAGTCATTTAGAAGAAAATTCAATTATGGTAACAGAACAAAGGGGTAATAAAAGAAAGTCATATGGAAAAAAGGATCATTTGTTGCTAAATAAAGTCATAGTGGAGAACTGTAAAAAGGGGAAGAATCTAAATATGACATGGATTGACTACAATAAAGCATTTGACAGTATCCCACATTCATGGATAAGAGTGCTTAAAAATATATGATACACCCTACACTGATCGATTACATTACAGTGACCATCAAACAGTGGCAGACCACTTTGCAATTAAGCCATGATAAATTTTTATTCCAGGGATAAAAATTCAAAGGGAGATATTGCAGGGTAACTCCCTGACACCACTGCTATTCTGTCTTGCCCTTAACTCATTAAGCTGTCTACTTAACAGATTAGGACATAGTTATAATCTGGCTCTTAGAAACCAATAAAGTATAAAGACTTCTCATCTTCTCATTGTTGATGATTTAAAACTGTACAGCTCATCAGATGAGGAACTGAAAGTACAACTGCAAGTAGTCAAAACTTTTTTTTAGATGATGTAAGAATGTAATTTGTTTTGATAAATGTGCAAAACAACCTTTAAAGCAGGAAAGCTGCAGCACCAAGAAAACATCAGTTTGGGACAAGAATGTGATATAAAAGAACTTGAACAAGAGGCAGTGTATAAATATTTGGGAATTGATGAAGAATCAACAATAAAACATGAACAAATGCAAATAAAACTAGTAAGGAATAGTTTAACAGACAAATTAATTTTGAAAACAACGTTGACATCTAGGAACAAAAGTCAAGCTATAAACCAATTTGCTCTTTCCGTCCTAACATACAGTTTTGGAGTGACTGACTGGCCCCAAAAGGTGTCGGATAGATTAGATAGGAAAACAAGAAGGATGCTTCATGCTCATCAAAGGATTAATAAAAATCAGTGCATACCAAGATTATATATTCCCCGTTCTGAAGGAGGTATGGGTCTCCTTGAACCTGATTTCATGTATAGATCTGCAATCATGAAACTGCACACATACCTTCTGACCTGACAAGACCCAAACATAGTGAAAGTTTTCAAACATGAGGGGAATAAATCTAAGACGGCTCCCCTTCATAGTCTAGCAGAAGCATATTGGTGTCAAGTGGGAATGGAAATCAAACCAGAAGTAAATAAAAATCAGGCAGCAACTGAATGTGCCAAAAATGAAAGAATATAAGGTAAAGGATCAGATGAGAAGGTAAGAAATGTGGAAAATGTATAAATAGAGCTGCAAGTATAGGAAACTCCTGGAACAACCTCATGTTGATCAGGATCGAATGCAAGAATGGTTAAGGAGAGGCAAATTCAAACCAAAAGATGAAAGGTTAATATTGGTGGCCCAAGACAGTGGGCTACATACACATTGGTTTACAAAGTCCATTGAACATGTGGGAGAAACAGACAAATGTAATTTTGTAAAACAAAATTGGAAACTGTCACTACCTAGTTGCTGGTTGCGACATACTAATGGCAGAAGACTGTATACTGAAAGGCATAATAATGTGGCAAGACTGTTGCACTGGGGATTGTGCAAACATTATGGTATTGAAGTGGCTGAAAAACACTGAAAACATGAGCCACAAAGCATCATAAAAAATGGTGAAGTTCACATCACATGGGATCACCCATTACCAACAGTTCAAAAGACACATGCAAGAAAACCAGATATAGTGGTCCAAGAAAAGAAGACATAAGTAGCATTGATCATTGAAATCAACACACCCTGTGACTACAGTGTCCTGTATACAGAGAGACACAAAGTTATAAAATATCAGGATTTGCAGGCAGAAATGAGAGCAATGTGGAAGAAAGATACCCAGACAGTTCCATAACAATAGGAGCAACGGGTCTCACAAAAAAATAATCTACAGTTGTATTTAGATATTCTGCCAATATATGTAACACCATATGAATTGCAGAAGGAGTCATTACTGGACAAATTTTGGATGTTGCAAAGAGCACTTCTGGCTGACATTAAAGACTGAAACAATACTAATTTCATGAACTTTAATCGTGCTTTGATGTAGGAATGGTGTCCATTCCCGTCATGGTATTAGAAACCCAAAAGACTTGGAGCAATTCAAAAAATGTATATGGTATGGGCCTGCGTACATATCTGCTGACCCAAAGATAGTGAATGTTTTGAAACATGAGGACAATAAATCTAAGATGACATCCCTTCTTAGTCTAGCAGAAGCATATCGGTGTCAAGTGGGAATGAAAATCAAAGCAGAAGTAGATAAAAATCAGGCAGCAACTGAATGTGCCAAAACAACAAAAGAAGGAATATAAGGTGAAGGATCTGATAAGAAGGCAAGAAATGTGGAAAATGCATAATTGCAAGTATAGAAAACTCCTGGAACAACTTCATGTTAATCAGGATCGAACGGAGGAATTGTTAAGGAGAGGTGAATTCAAACCAAAAGTTGAATGGTTAATACTGGATGCCCAAGATACTGGACTACATACACGTTGGTTTACAAAGTCCATCGAGCATGTGGGAGAAAAAGATGAATGGAGGTTTTGTAAAACAGAATTGAAAACAGTTACACACCATTTTGGTGGTTGTGACATACTAATGGCAGAAGGACTGTATACTGAAATGTATAATAATGTGGCAAGACAGTTGCACTGGGGATTGTGCAAACATTATAATACTGAATTAGCTGAAGAACACTGGAGATATCAAAAAGAAGAAAATGTGTCCAAGGAAGTCAAAGGTTACCCAGTAGGAAGTAAATACTATAAATGCTGCAAACAAACCAGGCATCCACCAAGGCTGTAAAGTATAAAACTTTAATACACAGAGTACACTGGAAACATGATCCACAAAGTATCATAGAAAATGATGACATCTACATCATATGGGATCACCCATTACCAACAGTTCAGAAGATAGATACAAGAAAACCAGATACAGTAGTCCATGAAAAGAAGACAAAAGCAGCATTGATCATTGAAATCGCTATACCCAGTGACTACAGTGTCTTGTGTACAGACAGACACAAAGTTATAAAATATCAGACTTTACAGGCAGAAACAAGAGCAATGTGGAAGAAAGCTACCCAGACAGTCCCAATACTAGCAGGAGCAACAGGTCTTATAAAAAATAACCTACAATCATATTTAGATGTTAACGATACATGTAACTCCATACGAACTGCAGAAGGAGTCATTACTCGGTACATTGTAGGTGCTGCGAAGAGCACTTCTAGCTGACATCCAAGACTGAAACAATGCTAATTTCATGAACTTTAATCATACTTTGACTTAGGAATGGAGTCCATTCTCATCATGGTATTAGAAACCCAAAAGATTTGGAGAAATTAAAAAGAAATCAAATATTATATTCCTAAAGTAGCAGTAAGAATACTAAGAACTAAGCCAATACGGGAATGGAGAAAGGAGATTCTGCCAATGGGGTGATTACTATTAGAGGTACAAAAGATTAGGAAAGAGGAGGCTGTCATTTACTGGAGGAAACTGACAAAGGAACTAAGGTTCATAGGTTCATACGTAACTACTAGGCTAACGGCCCTGGAGCCACTGCAACCCTAGCCCAGTAGTGCTCCCTGTCATCTGGCTTACCAGATGTTAAGTTCCCTGTGCCCATATCTAGCAATGCGATTGAAGTTATCCCTGGGGTGAATTTCCTATTTCCCATCTACTCATCAAGATTTCTGTTGAAGAGGGCCACTGAGGTGCTCTGCTTGACGTGAATAGTTAGTTTATTCCAGAGTATTGGAAGTCTCTGGGTTAGGAACCTATCCCTCCAGCAGGTTCTGTTTAATGTGGTGATAAGTTTGAGGTCTTTGCCATGAGTAGCACGGAGGGATTGGGATTTTTTCAGATGAAGCATGTCTAGCAAAACTGAGTCAGACATGGCTCTGTATGTCAAGCAGAGATCACCTCTAAGTAGGAGATATGAGATGGAGTAAAATTTACATTTTTTTAAGTCTATACACATAAGGCATGTGTTTGAGTCCTAAGATCCTCTCAGTGAGTAACTTCTGTGGCCTTTCCAGTTGTTGGAGGTGTCTAGTGAGGTACATGCCAAATGGAGAATTGTACTCTATAATAGGTCTGATGAGGTCCAAGTAGAGAGAGAGAGAGATAATGGCTTCTTTTTTCCTGGATGAGAAACCTTTTGTGATGAGATGTGCCACATAGAAGGACTTCCTAACTACAGTGGTGACGTGGTTGTCGAAGGAAAGATTGCTATCTACCTGTGTCCCTAGATCCCTTATAACACCTTCAGAGTTAATTCCTCATTTAGCTCATGTAGCACACAGCCGGGGACACCATCCAGTCCCATTGATGCTGTGTTTTTAGCTTTAGAGAGAGCAGCTTTCACCTGCGCATTTGAGATGTCTGGGAGGCTACACTCTGCTGGGATAGTTATCTCTCCTTTAGGGGAGAGGGTGAAGTTTGCACTGAACCTGTCTGCCAGTATGTTGGCAATGTCTGTGGGTTCAGTGATTTTTGTATCATTTTGGACTAATTCTGAGCATACCTTGGAGTTTCCACCCAGGTTCCTAACATAGCTGAAAAAGGCCTTATGATTGTCCTTTGAATCCATGGCAATTTTTCACTCAAAATTGGCCTTAGTTGATTTTATGAGTGCTCATATTTTTTTACTAATAATGATCAGGGTGACTTCCTTTTATGGATTTTGTTCTATCATGTAATAGCTTTCTCCTCTTATTGTAAAGTTTGTTAATGGCTGGGGTCCACCAGACTGGACGTTTGCCCTTTGTGGAAAGAGTCTTGGTTTTATTTGGGATTGCCTGATCCATGCAGTCCTGGAGGTGTTCATAGAAGGCATTTGTAAGGGCTTCGCAGCTTGGGTTGTGGTTTCCACTGGCTCAGGGGCCTTGAAGGATACCACACCAGTCTTGAGTAGTGTGAAATTTGCTTTAGAGAAGTTCTTCACTGTGGTCTTTTTTGTTTGGGGTGGGGCGGATGTGGATTTCCAGTGAGATTAGTTTATGATCAGATCTCACCAATGAGGGATATACTTCCGTGTGGAGCATTTTGTCCCCATGTTTTGATAATGAGATCTAGTATATTTTCTCCTCTCGTGGGAACAGTGACTAGCTGTTCCATGGCATTTGAATTTATGAACTCCAGGAACCTTTGGGCTAGAAAGTTAGGGCTTGAGTAATGTTCCCAGTCTATATTCGGGTAGTTGAAGTCACCCAATATGATGGTGTTTGGAGATACATTTATACCCTCCAGTGTCTTCAGGAAGGCTGTGTGGGGTTCCTGAGTTTGAGAGGGTGGCCTGTAGCATGCTACAATTTGTAGAGCAGTTTTGCCTATGGTTAGTTGCACCTGGATGGTTTCCAAGCCATGCGTTGCCACCAACCTGGAGGTGTGGGTATCCTTTATGAATATGGATACACCCCTCCTTTGTGGTGTGGTCCGGGTTTTGGGGCCGGAACGCATGATATGAGGTAAAACCTAATAGTGCCAGGGTGCTCTCAGGAGCCTTGAACCAGGTTTCAGTTACAGCACAGACATCGATGTTCTCCATACTGAGAAGGGCCTCGAGTGCATGCATTTTGAGATTTAGACTTCTGGCATTGAGCAGCATTACCCTCAGTTTCTTCCCATTTTTGTTTTCTAGGGTGGTAGGTTTAGAATTTGAGCCTTGCCTAAAAAAGGCACTATGGGGGTGGCAAGAGCCCTAGCCAATATCCGGAATCCCAGGGGTGACAGGTGCAAGCCGTCCCTTGTGAAGCAGTGTGGCTTGTCATGCATGTCATCCCAGGCAGACAGACACTGGATCCCCTTTGAATGACACCAGACATTAAGCCAATTGTTAAAGCTGATCATCTTGTCTCTATATTGTGGCATCATTCTTGGTGTGGTGATAAGCTTGAGGTATTTGGAATGAGTAGCACAGAGGGACTGGGATTTTCTCAGATGAAGCAGATCTAGCAAAAACTGAGTCAGACATGGCTCTGTATGTCAAGCAGAGATTGCCTGTAAGTAGGCGATATGAGACGGAGTAAACTTTAAGTTTTTTAAGTCTATTTGCATAAGGCACATGTTTGAGTCCTAAGATCCTCTCATTGAGGAACTTCTGTGGCCTTTCCAGTTGTTGGAGGTGTCTAGTGAGGTACATGCCAAATGGGGCATTGTACTCTATAATGGGTATGATGAGGTCCAAGTAGAGAGAGAGAGAATTTTTTTTTTCCTGGATGAGAAACCTTTTGTGATGAGATGTGGTACATAGAAGGACTTCCTAACTACAGTGGTGACGTGGTTGCTGAATGAGAGATTGCTATCTACCTGTGTCCCTAGATCCCTTATAACACCTTCAGAGTTAAGTGGGTTCCCTTCAATATGATAGTTTGTGGGCACCGTGTTTTTCTCGAAGGGAATGATGATGCATTTTTGGCATTGAGCCTAAAGCCATGGTTTTGGCACCAGTCATTGGTTTCTGTTAGGCCTTTTTGTAGGATGTCCACATCAGCTTGAGAATCAATAATAGCTCCTGGTTTGCAGTCATTGGCGAATTTGGTTAACCATAGTCCCTTGGTGTTGGCTTGAACTTTAGAGAAGTAGATATCAAACAGGAGAGGACCCAGAACCGATCCCCGTGGGACTCCACTTGTAACTGCCCGGTAGTCAGATTTGGAGTCAGCTACTTTCACCGTGTGGGTTCTGTCAGTGAGCCAGTTGGCAACCTATCTAGTGATATATGGGTTAATGCCCAGATTAGTGAGCCTATCAATGATTCCAGACTGTAGGATGGTGTCAAAGGCTTTGGATGGATCGAGGCAGGCTGTGTGGACAGCCTTGCCTTCATCCACCGCTCTGGTGGCAGCTTCAAAGAAGTCTATCAGATTGAGCAGAAATGATCTGCCTTTCACAAATCCAAACTGCATGGGGTCCAGGTTTTGATTGTTCCATATAACCTTACTTATAAAAGCCATGATAATATGTTCCATAGCCTTATAGATCAGGCTCGTCAAGCTGATGAGGCAGTAGTTCCCAGGGTCAGTAGTCGCACCCCCTTTGTGGAGTGGGATGACTGTAGCAGTGTGCCATTCAGTGGGGACAAAGCCAGAACTGAGGCTGTAGCTGAACAGGGAACTCAGGTGTGGTGCTAGTTCTTTTTGTAGATCATGTAGGACACAACCTGGTATATTATCTGGTCCCATGGAAGCTGTATTCTTAGCTTTGGTCAGTGTGGTTTCTACTTGTGCAGTCATGATAATAGGGAGATGGTATTCCTCGGGAATGTGGATGGGCCCTTTGGGGGGGTGAGGGGGAGTAAATTTTGCACTAAACCTGTCTGCGAAGATATTGGCAATATCAGTTGGTTTAGTATCCGTGGTGCCATTGTGCTGTAGCTCAGAGCAAATCTGCGTATTATTATGCAGATTCTTGGCATAACTAAAGAATGCCATGTGGTTGTCCTTAGTATCTGTAGCAATTTTGCTTTTGTAACTAGCTTTGGTGGATTTGATGAGGGATCTCAGTTTCTTACTGAGTTTTCCAAGGGAATTTTTCCAGTCATTGGACTTTACCCTTTTCTGCAACAGTTTTTTCCTTCTGTTGTAGAGTTTGTTAATGGCAGGGGTCAACCAAATTGGCTTCCTTTTTTTTAGAAGAGAGCTTCTTGGCTCTGTTTGGTATGACCCTGTCTATGCAACTGTGTAAGTACTCATACAGTGCCTTGGTGTATGATTCAGCAGCCATACTCCCATTCCCCATTTCTATTGATGATGTGAAACTTGCCACTTCTGTCCTTAGAAGTACAAAATTAGCTTTGGAGAAGTTTTTCACTGTGGTTTCCTTTTTTGGGGGGTGGGGGTGGGATTTGGATATCAATGGTGATTAACTTGTGATCAGATCTGACCAAGGAGTGGTTTATCAAAGGAGTAGAGCAGCGGTCCCCCATGTTTGTAATGACTAGGTCAAGAATGTTGTTCTCCCTAGTGGGGGTGAGGATGAGTTGGTCCAAGGCATTGGAGTTGATAAATTCCAGGAAACAAGCAAATGAGTTGGAGCAGGAGTAGTTGTTCCAACTAATGGAGGGGTAGTTAAAGTCACCCAGAATAAGGGTATTAGGCTGGACTTTGATGTTTTCCAGAGTGTCCAGGAATGCAGAGTGGGAGTCCTGGGACATTATGGGGCATCTGTAGCAGGCTACAACATGGACTGCAGTTTTTGTCCAATGATAACTGTACCTGAAGTATTTCTGATGCATTATGTTGGGCAACAAGTCTGGAGGTGGGTGTATCTTTTATGAAGATGAATATACCTCCGCCTTTGAGGGTTCGGTCATCACATCCCTTAGGGCTATGGTTCAGATTTGGGGGCCGAAAGGTGTGATATGCATTGTAATCTGGTAGCGCAAGAGTGCTCTCAGGAGCCTTGAACCAGGTCTCTGTTACTGCACAGAGAATGGATCCCCTTTGAATGACACCAGAAACCTAGCCAATTGTTGAAGTAAATAATTTTCTGCTTGTACTGTGGTATCATTCTTGGTGACAGTAGAATGCTACTCAAGGCTAGGGTCATACCTGCCTGGGCTACAAGATCAGAGAGCTCCTCCATGTCTCTTTTCATGTAGTCTAGGGAGGTACATCTTAGGTCATTCACACCAACATGTACGATGATGGAGTCATATTTGTACTTGCTGTGGAGAGACCCAAGTGCATACATTATGTGGCAAATTCTGGCACCCGACAGGCAACTGACCATGACTTTCTCCTTATTCAGCCTAGTGAGTGAGATGTCAGTGTGCCTTACAATTGAGTCACCTGTAGATAATGTGTTTCGTACATTGTTCTGGCTTAGGGGCTTAGCTTGAGTGGCACACTGGTTGTGAGGGCTTTGTGTCTTGTGGGTTAAGCTTGGATGGGATGGTTGCTGTGTTTCTGCCTTGGAGATCTCTGTTGTTTGGGCAGATTTTTTAAGAGTGCCTCCACAAAAGTGGTCATGTGTTTTGTGTTGCTATGTGATAGTGGTGGTGTGCTGACAGGGGGGCTATATCTTGTCTGTGATGTGTGTGTTGACCTTCTCCTCCTGAGTGGCTGACCCACTCTTGGATTGAGAGAGGGAAGCCTCAAGTTGGGCTATGTACTTGCATCTCTCACAAGTGGATGTGTTTGGAGGTAGGAGGAGAGGGTTATCTGTGTACATGAGGCAATTGCTGCATTTCCTCAGGATGCCCAGGTTCACCGGGTTAACGGGAGAAAGCATTGAAAACTGACCTTTGGTCATGCCTGGAAAAGTGATCAGCTTTTTGTGTGCTGAGTTATTTATGCTTAGATTAAGTACTGAAGCTTTTTGTTTCCTTTATGGAAAGTGCACTTGGAACAAATAATTAGAGAGGAAAAGGTAATGGAATGGTAAGAGGCCATGAAGACATCTGGACTGCAGGCAACAGACTGCCTTCTCTATTGGGGATTGATACCCTGATATCAATCCCTGTCTTCCCTATCATGGACTGATATCAGAGTATAGACAAAGAGAAAGGTGTGAGGGAATGCTAAATGTAAACCTGCACTGGCTGAGTCTGTCGTTGAATCTAGAACAGAAGCTGCTTTTAAAATGGGGTAATTAGTAGTTCATATAAAACATTGCATAGTAACTATCGGAATCAATCAAAGGAGGTCAGAAAAGATCAGAAAGGGAGATTAGATAAGTAATTCACAAAGAAACACTGGGAGGACACATGCATGGCTCCCAAATATACAACAAAGTCTAGGAGATTTAGGATTTTTTCTTGGAAGTGTTTACATAGGTACTTTTATACCTCAAGCAAATTCCAAATAATAGTTTCTCAAGTAGATGGCAAATGTTAGAGGTGTGATGGGGAAGAAAGAGGTAAATGGGAGTATATGTTTTCAGAGTGTAATGAGTTGGCGACTGTAAAAATACCCTGCATAGTACTCTGTCAGGAATATTGGGCAAGCAAATGAGTGTAACTAAGGAAATTATTATTTTGAGCTGGGATGCAGGATCTGAATTGCCTAGACATAGTAAGACGTTGTTCAGTTTAATTCTGGTGGCTGCCAAAAAAGCAATTATTATAAAACGAAAATCAAAGTCTGTTGCTGTGAGCAGTCTATCAGAGCTGCCTCCTCCTCCTCCCCACCTGTTTTTCACTTTTGTTTGAGCGAGGTGGTGCTAGTTCAGTGACTGTCAGAGAGTGCTGGTTGAGGCAGGTCTACCTCTTCTCGTTACCGTCCATCCAGGATGCAGAGGCAGCCCACTGTGGTGCTGCATGTCTTTGTGTAAAAGTACCATGGCAGGGTGTCCCTAAATGTGGAAAAGTTACTGAGAGGTGTGCACTGCTCTGTTAAGATAGCTTCATGTTCTTCACTTTATAATGCACACGCTGGTTTCATCATGGAAAAAAGCACCAACTCCTCCAAGGTTTTAACAGCAGTGGGGCTATGACTGTTTGGATTAATCTCAGTGAAGAGGCTTGTTACATGTTTACAGGATAGGGCATTAACCCTTTCCTGTCTCATCTAAATATAATGTAAACTAGAAATCATATGGAAACCTAATTACTGCATTACTGCTTATTTCAAGAGTTTGTGCTATATGACACCACCACCCTTATTAAATTAGGACAATACTCATAAACAAGTAACACAAAGAGTGTGCTCACAACTAAACAGCAATACATTTACATATTTTTCGGACAGTATTATCCATAAATTATACATGAAACAGTTAATATGTCAATAACATAAAAGTGTCAAGAAGGCAGAAAGTGTTTTACCTACATGTCTAATGCACTTAATTCCACAGTTTTGAATTAGCTCTTAATTTTAAAGGTAACTTCATAATGATTAATATTTAACTTTACCAGAGCTGTTGCATTTATCTGCAGAGTAAGTGCACAGCATGAATGTAAGAAGATTGCCTTTTTAACGTGTGAGGATTGTAAGTACAATCCTTTGAAAAGTGCAAATATAAGTGCAAATAGTGGGTTATGTACTTATTTTGGAGATGGTGGTATCTTTGATATTCTCCCTACTCTGGGGTACAGAAATATTGGAAATAGTACATATAAGTAATAGGGTGGGCTGAAGATGCAGTACCTCATATGTCATGGTTGCCACTGGGTGAATTACACTCCAAAATTGCTTTATAGGTGTAGCAGCAAGCATCAAAATTGACTGTTTTGTGCCAGAATCAGTTTAATTTTCATAGTGTCAGGACTTGTTGCATGGAGACTGACACTTCTAACGAGTAAACCTACACAAAGCAGTTGTAGGGGATTTGTTATCTAGGTTATACCATGCACTCTAGCAATTGGTAACATCCAAACCTTTTTCTTGCAGTCTAAAGAAAGTCTCCTACATTTTTTTTTCAGGTTAAACAGGAATAGCAGCCCCATTATACTAAGCCTGGACTGCAAAATGTTGTGACTTGCTTCCAACAATACAACTTAACTATGTCTATGGAATAAAGATGCTTTGAAATGAAGATAACTTAATGAAAAATACTGCAGAGTTTGCAGCATCCTGATGTTCCCTTTCAAGAATTTCATAATTTAGATTTTAAATTTTAATTTTTTTAATTTAAATTTTCAAATTTAAATTTTGATTTTAAATCAATCTAACTTCTTCAACAGACTAAACTAACTTGCAATCCGCAAAAAAAAAAAAAAAAAAAAAACCTCCAAAAAGAGAAAAAGCAACTTACAGTCAGAAATAAGAAATATACTGATTTGTCTTACTGGGTAAGTTAATGGTTTCATGGGTTCTGGGTCAGGGAATGTGCTGCAAAGGCACTCTGCTTATAAAAATATATACAGCAGCTCTTCCACTGTGTTATAAGAACATATTTATGGTTTTGTGGGATTTTGCAAGGCTTGTTGCAATTATAATACATGATAAAAATTATGTATTTATAAATAGTTTACTCATCACTGCTATCCAGAACCTTTGTAAAATTATTTTTTTACTATTTTTTTCCATACAGTTGCAATAGTGGTTGGCAATGTGTGCTTTTTTTAATTGAGAAGGGAACACACTTTAGCAGTTAAAAAGCAAGGTAACAGAGGAGAAAAGATGAAAAATGAATCGCTTATATTGTTCTTTTATGGCTTAAATTTCTGTCTGCATTTCCAGTGCAGTTTAATTGCACACAGAACTAGATTACAGAACATCTATTAGACGTTCACAGCAGCTTGATTAGTAGGTGAGTCTCCTATATTTAATCCAAACGGCAAAGCCAGTAGATTTTTCCTTTTATTAAAACACACACAAACCTCTCTAGCACCTTGGCTTATCAGCCTTCCAGGAGATAATGCAAACAGAAAAAAGCATCTCTTATAAAGATACATCAATTACAATAAAATCCACCAATAAAACAATTAACCAATTTTATCAGCACTTTACAATAAAAACTTCCAATTACATTCCTGGTTTAATCCACCAGGAGTTAAGGTGTTATACTTTAAAATAAAAACTGCTTCCTTATACAGTAATTTATTTTTTAAACAAACTGTGTTTGTTGATGAAACTTGTTCCAAAATACTGCCTTTTAAACCTTCACATGACCCTCAATGCATTTCATTAAAATGAAGGGCTACAGGGCTTTCTAATTCTTTATTCTTAATATCATGAATATGCTCTTGTAGCCTAACCTTGAAAGACCTCTTACTTTCACCAATATAAAATAAATTACATGGGCATTTAAGAGCATAAATAATACCCACTGCATTACAGGTATACTCTATTACTGGTTTATATTTTATACCATTAATTTTATCAAAATATTTCACTACAAATGGACAAACAGAACAATTTCCACATGCCCAGGTCCCCACCCTACTAATTTCATAACTTATATTAGTGCTTGGTAAAGAGAAACTAGCGTGAACTAACATATCCTTTAAATTATGTCCTCTCTTAAAAGAAATCAGAGGTGAATGCCACACATTATTTAATTTATATCTTCCTTCTCTCAAAAATGGCCAATAATATTTTATAGCTGCTATAATATCATCAGAAAGTACATTATATGATGTGACAAAATAAATGTTATTACATGTTGGATTTGATATTTCATGAGATGAATTGTTATTATATTGATTCTTATTTTTAGTATCCATTTCTTTAGAGCATAATTTTTCTAAGGCTTTTCTAATTACTTCTACTGTATATCCCCTATTTCTAAACATCCGACAAGAATTTAAAATTTCTCTCTCTCTAAGGTAACGGGCTCATTATAAAGCCTGCTAATTCTCAATAGTTCCCCATATGGTAAAGAATTCACAATATGTGCCGGATGGCAACTACGTCCATCCAAAAATTGTCCACCATCACCAAATTTTCTATGTATACTAGTGTTAATTTTTTCTTGTTCAACATTTCCTTTTAATATTAAATCTAAAAAAATAACTGAATTTCCACTTTGCAAACCTTCAAATTCTAAACCTAATTGGTTAGAATTCAAAATTCACAAAATTAGTTATAAACTCCATACCTCCTTTACACAAAAAAAAATAAATCATCTATAAACCTAAAATAATGAATCACATATTTATTAAAAAAATCTAACCTATACAAAAAAGTAACTTTAAAATAACCCATAACCAGATTAGCATACATGGGGGCAAAAGGTGCCCCCATGGCCGTACCTTGTATTTGCTGGTATACTACCTGGTTAAATTCAAAATAATTATTAACTAAACTAAAATAAATCAATTCTATAATATAATTTGACATTGGACTATTTCCCAAGAAAAATTCAAGAGCTTCTAAGCATATTGAATGTTTAATACTGGTATATAGACTCTTAACATCCAGTACTATCCAATAACATTCTTCCTCCCATGTTACATGTTTAATTTTATCTAAAAAATCAAAATAATCCTTCATATAGGACTCTAAAGTTATCAAAAATTTAGATAAATAATAATGTAACATGATTCCAATATTGTGTAAAACGTAATTAGTAGCTACCACAATAGGACGACCTAGTGGCTTTACTAAATCTTTATGCACCTTAGATAAACAATAAAATGTTGCCATAGTGCACTTGTCTGTGTTAAATTTAACATCTATGTCCTTTTTGGACAAATATCCAAGTCTATAACCTTTCATTATAATATCTCTACAATTTGTTATAGCTTGCTCATATTCTGTAATACTAGACATTTTATACACTTCCTTTGAATTCAAATGATTCATACACATTTGTAAATATTGTAAAAAGTGCAACACCACTATTTTATTACCCTTATCTGAGGGTTTGATGAGGGTCATGTGAAAGTTTAAAAGGCAGTATTTTGGAACAAGTTTCATCAACAAACACAGTGTTTAAAAAATAAATTACTGTATAAGGAAGCAGTTTTTATTTTAAAGTATAACTCCTTAACTCCTGGTGGATTAAACCAGGAATGTAATTGGAAGTTTTTATTGTAAAGTGCTGATAAAATTGGTTAATTGTTTTATTGGTGGATTTTATTGTAATTGATATATCTTTATAAGAGATGCTTTTTTCTGTTTGCATTATCTCCTGGAAGGCTGATAAGCCAAGGCGCTAGAGAGGTTTGTGTGTGTTTTAATAAAAGGAAAAATGTACTGGCTTTGTTGTTTGGATTAATTTTGCTTTTACAGTGTGGTTTGAGTCTCCTATATTTGTCTGTTTTAAAAGTAAGGATTGGGCATTAATGGGTGGATTTTCAGTCACACTCTTAAAAAGGCAAATTCTTCTGTAAAAGCATTCTAAGTTTAAGCTGCAAAACATTTTCCCTGTCTTTTCATAAGATTTTATTTATGCTTGTTTTAAATTTTAAATCTTGTACCAGATGATTTATTAATATGGAGTACATTTTATGTAATGATTGTTCAAAGAATGAATTTATCAATCATTTTCCTATCTTGGCATTTGAGATAAAGTTGCTGCCAACATTCTATAATATAGTAAGAATTCTTCTCAGTGTCAACTTGGGCAGGCATAAGCAGGTTAAAATATTAGAAACGCAATACATACTTAACTCCAGGAAAGAAAAAAAAACTGATATAAAAAGACTGTCTATGTCTGTTTTGCATTCAGGTAAGGTTTAAGCCTTCAAATTATTTATAATAAGTAGATTACTGACAAATGTTACTACATCACCCTCTTTGTGGGAAGATGTATAAAATCAGCAATTGTTTTCCCTTAAAGTCACAGTAAATATGTAAAATGTGGAAACTTGGATAAAACCTGCATTTTTAGTAAAGACGCAGTTATAAACTGTGTCAAACTATATTAGAATAATCTGGTTACTTTTTATGTAAAAATTATTAGTTTTTAAAGTGAAACTGATTTCAAACTGGCACATGAATAGCATTTTTTTCTTAAGCCTGCTACTTCATGTAAAGGACCTCTCAACTGTACAGATTTTCGCAGAATGTCCAGATTTTTTGCCTCATATTTTTGGTCCATTTTTCATAAAATTGTACTTTTCTGTCAAATTGTAGCAAATCATTAAAGAGTGAAGTTAGAAAATAATGACAAACATTTGAGTTTCAGACGTCATACCCTTCAGAAAATTCAAGCTAATGCTAATCCTCTTATTCTATCAACTTTCTATGTTTGTCAAAGCAATATTTAAAAATTGTCCCTATTTTTGGGCCTTTGTCCCAATTTTATGTATGGCTTTGTCCAGATTTCTTGGTTTATGAAGTTGAGAGGTATGTATGCCATAAATGGACTCAAACTTTACAAAGTCACTCTGTTCTGGAAAAAAAACAGGATGTATATATTTGAAATCTAAATCAAATAAGAAGTAAGGAGTTGTGAACTTATTTTTGGGAGAGCTGTATGAAAAGGACTGCAATGACTATATATTTTTGAGTGTTGCATCATTACAAGATACCCGTATAGACTTCTTAAAGAGATTCCCCTCCTTAGAGACGTGAGTTCAGCTCAGGTATTCAAACAACCAGTTAGAGTATTTATAAGTCTCTATAGAATGTACCTGATTAACTGAAAACAGGAGTTTTCTGCAACTGTTCCAGTGCTATAAAAATGAAGTTTAGATAGAAGAGAGTAAAACTTCAGCTACTACTAAGAGAAGGACCCACTAGCTTTTAATGTTTTTTTCCAAATGTCATCTGTCTGTTTAAACCTTTAATTTCTACCACTTTGTGCAAGAGTATAATTACTTGCAAGTTTTATTCTCAAAGTACATTGTCTAATTTTATTAATTTACAGTAAAAAAATATTACTATTCAAGTTAAAAATTTAAACTTTTAGTGTTACAGTTGGTTGGTGTCAGCAAGTTACAATAAGATTATATGTCCTTGAATACACAAAAGTCTTAGCAAATACCAGATACTGTTAATAAAATTACACTGGAAGGCCCTGTGCTATGAGTAAGGTGAATGAATTCCTGGGAACCTAGTGGTTATAGTTTTGCTCTTACAGCAGAGTGTAAAAGTGTAAACCTTACTTGGGTATGGTTATTTTGATTAAAGCCCACAGTAATCAAAAGTATTTGCTGTAATTTCTTATGGCCAACCTTCTTGCATAATAATCGTAGTCAAAGATATAGACATTTATAGTGCAATTGCTAGCCAACTCATTAATTGGTAGCAGCAGTGGAATATTACAAACTCAGCTTATATGGCTTGCAAAACAGTTATGTCCCCAAAATGTTGCAAGGTAAACTATAGTTTGCACTACGGTTACCTTATTTTTTTAGAGAGAGTACGTTACAAAAATAAGTAAAAAGATCTCTGTAGTTTATGGCAAGATGTCAATGCACAACTGTTTAAACAGTGGAAATTAAAGGAATTTCCTCCTGCTTGTCTGATAAAGGATTAGTTCATAACTGCCTTGTGTGCAGTTAAAGGTCAGTGCCCTAAACCTGAAAACAAACTGACAGTGGCTTGAAGAACTGCAGCATGTAGCTAAAATGTCAGCTAAGTGCATTTTGGTACAATCTCAAAATTCATCTTAAACTGTGGACACAAACTGGATTTGGAGATTAAATGCCTAGATGTTGAAACAGCTAAGAAATGAAGCAAACTGAGGTTCAGAGGGAGAGAAGCAAACAGAAAGGAAGTATTAATACACAGAGAGGCTGCAGAAGGAAAAGCAGCAAAAGGACATGCTCAGTTTTTGAAACATGCATATGAATAACAGGGATAAAACATCCAGTGCTGTAAGCTAAGTTCAGTAACAAATTGTTTTCTCAGTATAAAAGGAAAATAACTTTCATAGTTTTATTCATGCATTCTGGCTGTGTGTGTGTGTGTGTGTGTGTGTGTGTGTGTGTGTGTGTGTGTGTGTGTGTGTGTGTGTGTGTGTGTGTGTGTGTGTGTAAGTGAGTGAGTGTGCTACCTTTAGTCAAAAACTCACAAAATCAAACCTAAACTGACAAATCTAAAATGACTGAAAGTCAAAATACTGAAAAAAAAAACAAAATAAAAATATATATTTTCTGTGGGGGAGGGCTTGTGGCCCCACCTCCTAATATATTTATAGTGATATCATGGTTAAGGTGTTTACCTTACAGATACAGGGTGCAGAGTTTGATTCTCACATAAAGTAATTGGCTAGGCATAAAATGGCCCACAAGAGCAGTTAGCCTAGTATTAATCTATGAACCTATGAACCTACATATACCAAATCTAAGATCACACAACAGAGGAAAAGGACAAATTTCCAATTCCCATTCTACCATGACTTCCCACTAAATAAAGCTAGCATTCTGCAGTCATATGACTATTTGAGCACTTGTGCCAGCCTTATAAATATTCAATATTCCAAATGTTTGACCAAAGGGCTGGTTTCCATGTAAGCAGCATGAAAGAGATCAGATAAACTGGGTGATTTTTTTTTTAATTCTATTCATAAATAGGGTCATGCATGCCATTAGTAATTAAGTAATGTTGCTTGTTTAGATTGCAGTAAAGTAAAGGAAAGTATGCTCTGTATAATGCTTTAAACTTAGTTAAATTTACATGAAAATGTTAGAGAATGCAATTAGTTCCAGGGGCTTAGTGGGATAAGCCCATAACTATGGTCCAGCTGATCTCAGTTTGACCAGTGGCCTCGGGCATTTGACAGCATTGGCAGAAGAGTAGGAAGGCCAGTCTTGGGAGGAGTATGAGGAGAGGTGGTGCTTGCAGCATTCACTGTTACTGTCTCTCAGAGGCTGAGCAGTTATCCACAGGGACAGCCTGGAAGTGGGTGACAATATCACCGCATTTCAAGTAAGAAGTATCTTTCATGGAGAATGTGCAGAAACACAGACTCACAATGAAATGGCATCACTTGGCACTATGGAAATGACATTCACATGTCACTTGCTAGTGAGGTAAGGTTAGGCATATCCTTGACAGAATGTTAATGCGAGTACAAAGTACCCTTATAGCTGTCTGAATGATGTTCCCTTGGACAAGCAGGCATGGAGACAATCACATGGGGGAAAGCAGTGGGGCATACTTCTTAACTGTACAGATTTTCACAGAAAGTCCAGATTTTTGCCTCATATTTTTGGTCACTTCCTCACAAAACCTGTTATTATAGCAACTTTATATGTTTATAAGAGCATTATTTAAAATTTAGAACCAAAAGAAACTTCTCTCACTGCACTTATAAGTCCACAAATAACTCAAAAATATAAAACCACCGCACGAAGTTCGAAACGACCATAAGTTTATTAAATACACATAAAAATGATCTAGCACTTTCGCCCAATATGCTAAGGCATCATCAGAGTCTAATTCAAACACTAAAATAACTTCCTATATTCTAAGTGCATACATCATTTCCTGTCTTTTCTGTTTTAAAAACATTTTTTTTAAATCAAATGTAACATTCAACATATCACCATATTTAAAAACCTTTTAAAAAACATCTGGACATTCAAAAACTTGTCAGCCAGAATGTAACTGTGGTAGTTATAATCCCCAAAAATATTTTTTTTAATATTTTTTGCTCTAAGTTTCAAAATATATGCTACTGAGATGTTGTCATTAATCCCCGGTTTGTTTTTGGCATTCATACTCATGCTGTATATACATTCTAATGAACAAGCACAGAGCCATATACAATCAAGCAGAGTGAAATGTACCATATATACTTTAGTTTCGAAACTGAGTCCATCTTCAGTAAACCTTGAGAGCAGACAAGAGACTCAGAAAGGAGACACGTTAGGTGATGTGTCCTGTCTTGAAGTAGGAGCATCTGACTTGGGTGGAAAAGTGCTTTTTTTACTTGCATTCTGAATTTGGAATAAGTGTTGATTTCCTTTATGTCAATAGGGAGAGTTTGCCAAAGAGTAGGTATCTGAGAGAAAATGTGCAGTGCTTTGGAATTTAGTTCTGGGGTAATGAGAGCTGATGTGGCTTGTGAGTAGTGGCTCAGGCTGTATGAGGATTTTTTTTTTTTTTTGCATGGCGTCTAACTGCAAGGGAAGTAAATGTGAGGAGGTGAAGTAGTTTGTAGAGTTGGGATCCTAAAAGTAGGTTAGATCTTTGTATTATGGGTAGCCATTTGGCTTTTTCTCGACATTATGTTCACAGGGTGAAGGGGCTCCTTGTAGACTTAGTCTATAAAAGTGAGGTGATATGTGTGATTTCTAAAAGAAGCCTGTTGAAGAATTTGTCTTAAATTTCATGACTAGGCTTAGGAAGCTCATGGGAATGACACAGGAGGAAATAGCACAATCACAACAGCAGCAAAGGGTCTGGTATGGCTAGACAGCTAATGCCCGAGAATGGACAGTTGGGCAGAAGGTACTGGTGCTTATTCCTGTTCAGAAGAATAAGCTGCAGGCAGCATGGGAGGATATTTTCACTACTGTAAGAAATGAAAGCAATGTTAATTATGTGATGCAGTTGCTAGGCAGGGGGCAAAAACACACACTTTACCATGTTAATATATTGAAACCCTACCACAGTAGATAGGTAGTGATACTCAACTTCTGTAGTGGGTTACAGGAGGAGT
Source organism: Protopterus annectens (assembly GCF_019279795.1). Classification (NCBI taxonomy): domain Eukaryota; kingdom Metazoa; phylum Chordata; order Ceratodontiformes; family Protopteridae; genus Protopterus; species Protopterus annectens. The sequence goes on along the minus strand of NC_056745.1, from coordinate 382,377,267 downwards.
CAGAGGGGGATCTTGTGGTGGACCTCCCAGTGAGGCTTGGTCTGACACTTCACTCACTGAAGAAGTGCTCTCATAGCAGCTGTCCCTTACCCAGGCTCATGAAATCCAAGCAGTATTTTAGGATTTTTTGCATCCCACTAGTGAACATCATGCTGACACAAAGATCCAAATGCCAATCAAGCAGGGTCTTTACTGGGTGCCTGAATATTTCAAGCAAACCATGCAGGAGGAACTACAGACTATGTTGAATCTGGTGGTAATCCATAAATTTTACATTCCCTAGACCTTACCAGTAGCGCTTTTGCTAAAGTTCAGAGAAGCAGGCTCTGTGTATATTATAGAAAACTAAATAGGAACATAGGATCATAGGGTGTATCTCACTTCATCAAAAACTAACTTCAGTGAACAGCCGTTTATTAAATGTTCACATCAGCGAACGTTTTTCACAGGGAACTGAGTTACTTATCCAACATTCTGACTGCCACACACACTGCAGTATATCAAACCTACCAAGGTGGTGGCCGCACCTCCCACACCCCCTATTTATATATACCATACCAACTCAAAGATTTTACTACAGTGGGGAAAAAGACAAATTTCCTAATGCTAGCCAACTAACTCCATTCCCTATGAAAAACATTCACCGATGTCAACGTTCGATGAAGGGCAGTTCGCTGATGTTAATTTTCGATGAACTGATATACATTCTGATCATATGCTCAACCTGTGCTAGAATGAATTCATCCTTAAAGCACTTGGGTGGGACTAAGTATCTGACTAACACTGTCCTGATTAAGGGTTTCTTGACAACTGTAGCACAATAGAGGTCCAAAACATGTTTACTGTGTTTAACATGTTAGGGAAATGCTTACAAGATGAAAGAAACAGTGGGATTAGCTATTAAGGCAAACAAATGACAAGTGAGATTGGCAGAAGTGCATTTTCTCACAAAACAGAGTGATGGTAAGTTATACCAGAGATTGTCAAGGTAAGAGCTATTCCAGCATGGCTTACATCTTTTTCCAAAATGTCATGCCATATGTAAGGTCATTTTTTTAGAAAAACTTTTTATTATATAACATTACTTTCTTACTATAGCACAATAGACATTCTTCTCACAAACCATGCACAGAAGAATAGGTCAAATAAGGTTATGGGGACACCAACTTTAAAGCAGTCATTCCAAAAGCTCAAGGAAGCTTTGGCTGCACCCCTTTATTGGCAAACCCTGATCATAAGAAAGACTTTTTGGCCGGGTGACTGTACTTAGCCAGGTCTCTTCAAAGGAAGAAGATCATGAGCAGTGAGTCTTAGTCATGGACTTCAGCCAAGGAGAGAATTATATATTGTGGTGGAAAAGCAATGTTTGGAGAAACTTCAGGCTCTTCAAAAGCTTCACTTGATAATGGTTAAAGATCAGAGTACCTTAATGTAGTCACAAAGGACCAGTGGGCAAAATGGAAGCTTCACAGATGGTATTTCAGATTACAGTCATATGACAATCTAGCGGAGGAGTGGTGCCATTAACACCAATGCAAATGGCCTATCAAGCCAGTGAACAGAAGCATTATCTACAGAAATGCACCTTTTACCCTGGTTATGTTTCATGGAAGTGTCAATAGAAAGCTCAATTAGCTGTACAAATGGAGAAAAATGTAAGACGTTCTATAAAACCAGCAAATGATTTTTCTGTAAAGGTATATAGCAGTTATGTAAAATATGAAAATCTCTGTAAAACTTGCAATAAATTTTAGTAAAGATACAGTAAACTTACAAAAATAGTAAAGATCTATAAAAATCATGCACTTGTTTTTCTATGATATGTATTAGGGTTCTTGAAGTAAACTTGATTTGAAATAGATACATACTTAGCAGATATTAAGTCCAAAATACAACTTCCTATAGAGCTGAGTGGTTTTACAAATAAGTTGCTTAGATATGAAATTCAAACTAAACAGGAAACAAGGAGTTACAGGCTTAATGAAGTGTGAATGTGTCTAAAAAAGACTGCAAAAAGTTTATGTTTCCAGTGTTTCATCATTTCAGGTGACCTCTCCAGACCACTTTAAGTGTCCCTCATCTTAAATATTTTTCAAGTGACTCCATCCTTAAATAGTTCAGTTCAGCTCAAATATTTAAGCAGTCAGTTGGAGTCTTTCCTTGCCTCATAAAAATATGCCATGGACTTAATTGGTTGAGCTCATCCCTGGGATTCATTATGGGATGCAACCAGTTCTCTAAGCTGTAATACAAGTGACTAACCACTAGCAGTAAGCCTTTCCATTTCAAAGACAGACCCACCACGGTAATTTTATGCAATCAGTAGAGTCACTATGGTGGGCTCTGTCAATAGCATTGCTAATGCAAATTAGCCATATGCTCTCCTCCTGAAATGCCTGCAGAAAGGGATTTATGCAGCCAAGCAATTCAAAGACTCAGTCGGCTGTGTACATTATCATAGCCAGTCAGATTAATTAACATTTCCAAAATGATGTAGTCCTCCATTACTGTCAGTAGACAATACCTCATTACAGGTAAGTTTAAAGAAGTTCATCAGAGAAGCAGTGGTGTGGGGGGGATGAGTGTGTCCATGTATGTATGTAACAATATGTCTGAATGTCTGCATGGGCATGAACGGTACCATCTGACTGATGTGTGTGCAGATCTGCTTCAGTTAATTGATCATACATATGGTCAAACAAAAAAAAAGACTGAAACGAAAACATTGAACTCCCAAAAACTTCTACTCCCAGGGGAAAAAACATGCTTTATTCATGAGGGCAAGCCTTCTTGCACCTTCCACAGCCCCCTCAGCAAATAATATATACCAACTCCCGAGATTGCACAGCAATGAGGAAAAGAAAAATCTCTACCCTTGTCAATGCACAATCTCCCATATACAAATGCTGGCATTTTTTAGCAAATATTTGTTTAATATTGTGGGCATTCTGTGTTTTTGTCATGATCATTTGCTGCTCAACCATATATAGTCGATCACCTGAACAGGACTCATGTATGTGTATGAGTGTGTGTCTCTCTGGGTGGTTGCAGTAAGGGTGTTAGGGGGATTAATAGTGCAGGTGTGTGTGTGTGTGTGTGTGTGTGTGTGTGTGTGTGTGTGTGTGTGTGTGTGTGTGTGTGTGTGTGTGTGTGTGTGTGTGTGTGTGTGTGTGCGTAAATATATGTGCATGTCTGCATGTGTGAGTGTGTCTGTAAGGGCATTCATATGAGGGGGATAACTCATGTACAGTGAACGTCTGCCTCTATGTGTGTGGGGGAGTGAATGAGGAATGGTGCCTGTGCTACCATGATGCATGGTCCACCAGTGGTAATTACCAACAAAAACAGTATTTAGCACTGGCATTAATTATGTAAAATTCAGAAAGATATCTCATAATGAAGTCTTGCTATTGCAGCTAAACATGTCTCTGAATTTAATTTTACGCAACTGCACCTTGCACGGGTAGGGAGCTTATGTGCCCCAGTGATTATCACTGAATCCCATGATATGAATAGAAATTACTTCTATGAGTTTTCAACAACATCAAATTATTATAAAAGTTAATAGTAGACAGCATACAGTAAAGCTTCCACGATTAGTAGGAGTAGGACAAGATAGCTGAGTGTGTTTCTTAATGTCATCCGTCTGTTTAAACTTTGTGATTTGTACCACTTTTGCAACAGTATGGCTACTTGTATATTTTATTTTTCACAGCAGAGATATTATAAGATTTTGAGCATATTATTAAAGATTAAGACGCTTCTGATAAAGTATCAGAGATTTCAACAATATTTTTGTTCCTCTTCTGTCATACTCAGCCATCTCAGTGCCCAAAGTCCTTTGCAGGGTCTACCATCATCTTAGTCCTACCTTGGTGAATGCCAAATTTTTTGCTGGGGTCAACAAAGAGTTTAAGGGCAACATAGGGGGTTACTCTGTCCATCAAGGATCTGGAGGGTTATTTTTTATGCCCTACCCAAAATACTCCACCCCTGGTGACTAGTGGTAACATCTATAAGTGAACATGCAGTGGGGGGATGTCATGGCATATTTATGCACCAGCAGCTGAGGCATATCCACCCACCCACATCCAGGACTTCAACTCCCAAAGCACAATGCCCGGAGTTTCCATCAGGGATCATTGTAAGACACACCAACATCACCATCCACCATTCACCATCCCAGGATACTAACATCCATCTCTCCTTGCTACACAGTGGCAGTGGTAGTGGGATATTCCAACTAGGCCCAAAGCCCCTTTTAAACAAAGGTCCAGGGAGAAAAGCAGAAGTGCAATTAGGGTGGGGCAAAGGCAGCAGCTGCCCTATGCACAAACTCTCAGGGGCACAATTGTCAGGTGTGGAAGTCAAGATGTGTGTGCTGAAGCTCATACAGTAATAAAATAAACATTTTCTTTTCATTTTTACTTATGTTACAGTAACTATTCTAATTCCTGCCAAGAGAAGTGCAAGTATCTTAACAACAATTTGTCCGTAAAACACTGGTGACTGAGAACTTAAGGCCCATCAGGAAACTGAAACAGGCTCTGTCCAGTGCTGCACAGACACCTCAAAAACTGATTTGCTAGTCTGTGCATGATGTCAGCCATCTTTACTGCTCCTCAGTGAATGGCTGAAAATGAAGTGTAGAAATCAGAGATTTGACAAAGTAGGCACACTCTGAAAGAAAAAGTTAAAAGTACATATTGAGTTTATATATTAAAGTGCACAGTGATTTTGTGATCTTCATAATTTTGTCCTTTAACTGACTGCCAATGCATGCAGTGTTCAATTATATGCGAGCTGGGAGATCTCATAAGTTCATTAAATAGTTAAGAAATGTACAATTTTCCAGTTTTCTAGATGATTGCTATTATCCTTTTATTGAGTTCTGCTCAATATGCAGAATCACAGAAATTGCTGATCATGATGGTGCATCTCTAACCGCTCACAGAACACGTTTGACTTGAAGATAGCAACACTTGTGAAAGGGTGTCAATTAAATAACCCACACTGTATGCACAGGTAGGAAAAATACATGAAGAGCTTTGTATGCACAGTTTAGCAAATATGTTGTTATAGTTGTAAGAACAGAGAGCTTTTTTTTTGAGTGGGTGCCAGCTTGGGGATCTGGAGTGAGTGCCAAATGACCTACAGCTCTGGAGAAAGCACCACACAGAATACATGCATTAAGTTTACAAAAGGTTACAGTAAGAGAGAAGAGTACACATCTAAAGAAAAACATTACTGATAATTATCAGTTAATAGGCAAAAAGTGCATGTTACAGAAATGAGTAGGTAGACAGCTATTAAACAAAAAGAGAAAAGAAATAAAATATAGTGACCATTAACAACATCTAAGCAGAACTATTGCAGCACATTAATAATTTCTATACATTGCACATGTTCTAGACATAGCTAACGGTCTTAAATATTCAACAACAAGAGAAAGGAAGGTATGATAATAAGTATAAGAACAAAGAGTTAGAAGGTCACACTGAAAAACCAATCAGAAAAAACTAAATGAAAACTCCAGCCAAGCTAGAACTTCCAATGAGTGACCTCCCAAACCTCCTGTAACTGAGGCACATGGGATATATGCAAATGATCCTTATGAACATCAAGTGTTTCAGCTATATGGCAATTCTGATTGCCCATGACTTTTACATTTGATGTCGTTTTAATGGGCAATTTCAGGCCAATAAAGCCAAACCCCACTAGCTATGGATATGCATATTTCGGCCTTGTTATGACCTCATCAGCATATCATAAGTAGAGTGTTTGACTAAGCATAAGAAACAACCCTGTGTTTGTTATACTTAGTCAAACACTCTGCTTATGCTATGCTGATGAGGTCATAACAAGGCCGAAATATGCATATCCATAGCTAGTGGGGTTTGGCTTTATTGGCCTGAAATTGCCCATTAAAACGACTTCAAATGTAAAAGTCATGGGCAATCAGAATCGCCATATAGCTGAAACACTTGATGTTCATAAGGGTCATTTGTATATATCCCATGTGCCTTTATTACAGGATAATAAGTATAAGCAGTCAACAGCAAGTCAGTACAGCAACTACAGGACTGTGTGCATTAAATTTCACCTATAGGTTTAGGCATATGGACAACATTCATTGAAGGGTGACCTGGCTGCTACATGTGGAATAAGACAGAGATGTTAGCAGAAGCTTTTAAGGTACAAAAGAATGGTGTTAAGCAGCGCCTGGACTAGTTGGAAGACAGAAAAGTAGATTGTGAATGGTAGAATTTTAACAAATAGATGCAGACATATTTAGCTAAAAGGTAGAAGAGCACAGTGAAGTAAGTTAGATGAGGTCTGTGGGAGAGAAAGCTTAATGGAGGGGTAAGAGAAAATGTATGGGAGGGGAGGCTAAAGAAGGTTTATAGGTAAAGACTAGATTGCCAGGGGAGGGTAGATTAAAGGATATCATTAAGAATTATTTTGTGGGGATATGTATTTATTGCATTTGGAGGATGCAGTGTAAATGGGTATAAAGGGGTTTAACAACTACCCTTGTGAATGGCATGAGTATGACCGTGTTTCCATCAGATGTCATTTAAAGGCTAAGAGGTTATGTGGTTGTTTAGGATGAATTGGATGTAGTGAAAACATTTCAATACATAGGAGTATAGGGAGTCACCTGCTAAGTTATTAGACTTTGGATCTAGTAATAAGTGTCTGTGGATCAAATGGTTCCTTTGGCAGACTACTGATAAATTATGTTGCTGTTGCTTGGGTCTGTAGTGACTGAGTGAAGGTTAAGGAATGATGCAGTTCAGTCTATTGAAGTTAGTTTAGAGCTATGCAGTGGTGTGTGTGTTCTGTATGCAGTATTAGCAGCACATTTTGCTACCTTATTACAACATTGTTCAAGTAGGTGGGAGTGGGTGACGAAGATTTATAAAAATGGGAACATCATACAGACAGTCTGCGAGGAGGTAATTTGTGGCAACTGTTTTCCTATTGTCATCTGTAATGTAGAACTTTATCCAATAGAGAACACCAAGTTTTTTTTACTGCTTACCTTAGATGATTGTCAGATTTCATATTGTCATCAATTATAATCCCTTGAAGTTTTGAGAGAGTTAGTCGTTCACTTTTGGTACAGCTGGAAAAGGTTATGTTGAAGAGATTCTTCTGGTCTTCTGGTGAGAGAATTACTTGGGGTGAAGAATAGGACTAAGCTAGATTTTGGCAGGGATTAGGTGCAGCTGGGAGCCATCAATCCAGATATCAATAGGTAGTAGTGATACTTCAGACATGTGTTACAGGTTCTCCAAGATTCTTGGCTGAGCAGATTGGGAATGAGTCATCTTCATAATGGATGATGGCAGCGTGTTTACTTGCAGTGTGCAGGTTGTTTAAAATATGTTGAAAAGGACTGGATCTAGAATATTCCCATGAGGAGCACACACTGTTACATTTAGAAAGGAGAAGATGTCCGTTTGCCATTTCACAGCTTGTTGTCTGCCAGCAAGAAAGCTGTCAAACTAGGATAAAGCTGTTGACCTAATACTAAAGAAGAGAACCTATTTAGAAGAAGATGTGGGATACAGCATTTAAGGCCTTTGAGGTTTAAAATATTGCAGATATGAGCTTGAAATTATTTCTGCTTTGGATGATGACTGATGAGGTAAAGAAGGGCAGAGATAGTACTGTGATGTAGACATAACTCCATGCTGATTGGGAGTATCTCTCTATCAGAGAGAAAATTAAGTTGTTGGATGTGGATGCATTTTTGTAGTTCTTTAGAAAAAGCTAACAGAATGGCAATGGGCTAATAATGGGAGAGATCCATGGAATTCGCACCTTTATGCAGAGGTAATATGTAAGATTTTTTTCCAGAGCTCTTTGTATAGCTTTCCTTGATCAAGCAGTTGTGAATATTTTGCTACTTGTGTATCTCTGCTACCTTTAAACTAAAACAAAAAAAGAAAAAAACTAAAAAATCTTGCTTTTTTCCCACTTTCTGAAATTTAAGAAAGTTCAGTTACAGATTTGCTGTTCTGAACTGTTTGTAATTTTCTTGGAGGCCAGTGCTTGCTTGGGCTAAAGGGAAGTGTCTGTGTTCACCAATGGCAGTGGTTAACACTGAGCAGCCTGCCTGTCCCTGTAGGAGTGGTTACTGCCTAGAAGCTGTAGTTCAACTCACTTTTTGCGCGGTCTTGCACACAGAGCAGCGTCGGGCAGCGCCGCTTAAACAGGTTTAAACTATCCCCGGCTCCACAAAGTCTGCTCTTCACTTTTTCCCTTAGAACTGCTCTAAATCTCTAATTAAGCACTCTGTTTTCATTCTAAAGCCCTGCACTTGCTCGTATGAGTAATCTCATAGGTAAACACAAACTAAAGCACTACATCCTCTTATACTCCTTCTAAGCACTTGCTCCCTATTGGTTCTTTCTGATCAGTCAATAAGTAGTTCCCTACATTATTCAGGCATGTCCAAAGGTCAGTTTCGGGCTTACTTTCCAGTCCAGCTGGTGAATCTGAGAATCTTGAAGCAATGTTACAACTGCCTTATGTATACAGACCACCCTCTTCTCCTCCCAACAAGCTCAAATATATGTGAGAGATGCAACTATATAGCCAAACTGGAGGCTAAGCTCTCTCAACCCAGTACTGGCACAGCCTGTCAGAGGAGAAGATAACCACACACACCACAAATCCAGTCTCACATAGACCTATCGCATCAGCAAACCAAACACATAAACACACAAAAACATACTCGGAGGCTCTAAATAAAAATCTGCCTAAGCAGCAGAGACCTCCAAAGCAGACATCCAAGCAACATTTACCACGAAACAATATCCACGTAGCACATAGCTCACAAAGTCAGTGTGCCACACAGTCACAGCCCTAGGCTAAACAACACACCTAATACACTTGTAATAGGTGACTCTATTGTCAGACACACTGACGTCCCACTCACCAGGCTGAACAAGGAGAAGGTTACTGTAAGCTGCCTGTCGGGTGCCAGGATCCGCCACATAACACAAGCACTCAGGTCACTCCAAAGCAAGTACAAATATGACTCTGTCATTGTTCATGCTGGTGTGAATGACCTGAGATGTACCTCCCTGGACTACATGAAAAAAGACGTACAGGAGCTCTTTGATCATGTAGCCCAGGCCGGTATGACCCTGACCTTGAGTAGCATCTTACCCTCACCAAGAATGATGCCACAGTATAAAGACAAAATGATCAATTTTAACAATTGGCTAAAGTATTGGTGTCATTCAAAGGGGATCCAGTGTCTGTCAGCCTGGGATGACATGCTCGACAAGCCACGTTGCTTTGCTAGGGATGGCTTGCACCTGTCACCCCTGGGTTTTTGAATACTGGCAAAGGCTCTTGCCTCCCCCATAGTGCCTTTTTTAGGCAAGGCTCAAAAGACAAACTCACCCCCATAGACAACACAAAGAAAAAAAAACTAAGGGTAATGCTGCTCAATGCCAGAAGTCTAAACCTCAAGATGCACGCACTCGAGACTCTCCTCAGTATGGAAAATATCGATATCTGTGCAGTAACAGAAACCTGGTTCAAGGATCCCGAGAGCACCCCAGCACTAACAAGTTATACTTCATACCATGCTTTCCGGCCCCAAAACTCGGACCGAACCACAAAAGGAGGGGGAGTATCCATATTTATCAAAGATACCCACACCTCCAGGTTAGTGGCACTGCACGAAGCATCGGAGACCATCTATGTGCAACTAACAGTGGGAAAAACTGCCTTTCAGTTTGTAGCCTGCTACAGACCACCATCCCAAACACAGGAACCTCACTCAGCTTTCCTGAGAACACTGGAGAATATGAAGGTCTCTCCAAACACTATTATATTGGGTGAATTCAACTACCCAAACATCGATTGGGAAAACTACTCAAGCCCAAACACCCTCGGCCAACGGTTCCTAGAATTTATAAACTCAAATGCTATGGAACAACTGGTCACCACTCCCACAAGAGGGGAAAGCATATTGGATCTGGTCATCACCAACATGGGGTCTCTATGTTCCACACCAGAGGTATAACCCTCATTGGTAAGATCAGACCATAAACAAATCTCACTCTCACTGGACATCCATATTCCGTCCCCACCCCTAGCCAAGGAAACCACGGGGAAGAACTTCTCAAAAGCAAACTTCACACTTCTCAAAACTGAGGTGGAATCCTTTAAAGCCCCCAGGCCAGTGGAAAATACAGCCCAAAATGCAGAATCCTTTACAAAAGCATTCTATAGACACCTACAGGAATGCATGGAGCATGCTATCCCAAATAAAAACAAGACTCACTCCTCCAAAGGCAGGAGACCTGTCTGGTGGACCCCAGCCATAAATAAGCTATACAACAGAAGGAGAAAGCTACTACATGACAGAGCAAAAATCCCAAAAAGGGAAGGCGTCACTGATCAGTACTAGCAAGAAACTACGATCCCTCATAAAATCATCTAAGGCCAGCTTCAAAAGAAAAATTGCACAAGACACTAAAGATAATTACAAGGCCTTCTTTAGTTATGTCAGAAACCTGGGAGGCAACTCCCAGATATGCTCTGAGTTAGTGCAAAATGACAAAAAATAGACTGAACCCACAGACATTGCCAACATCCTGGCAGAAAGGTTCAGTGCAAACTTCTCTCCCCCTTCCCCCCCCAAAAGAGCAAATGCCTATCCCAACAGGGTGTAGCCTTCCTGAGATCACAGATGCACAGATGAGAGCTGCCCTCTCCAAAGCAAAAAAACACAGCATCAATGTGACCAGACGGTGTCCCGGGCTGCGTCTTACACGAGCTCCAAGAAGAACTAAACCCTCATATAAAGTCACTGTTCAATCTCAGCCTTACTACAGGATATGTACCCAAGGAATGGTGTACAGCAACAGTGGTCCCACTCCACAAAGGTTGTGCCACAACAGACCCCGGAAACTATCACCCTATAAGCCTGACTAGCCTGGTCTGCAAAGCTATGGAGCGTATCATCATGAAAATCATAAACAAAGACATTGGGAAACTCCAGACACTGGATCCTACCCAATTCAGCTTCGTTAAGGGCAGATCTTGCCTCTTGAACCTGGTCAACTTCTTTGAAACAGTTACCAAAGCCATAGATGAAGGGAAGGTAGTCCACACAGCCTACCTGGACCTCGCAAAAGCCTTCGACACAATACCCCACTCGGGCATCATAAATAAGCTCACCAGCTTAAATATCAACCCCTAAGTCACAAGATGGGTTGCAAACTGGCTCAAGGATAGAACCCACATGGTCAGAATAGCAGGTGCCATGTCAGACTCTAAACCAGTTACAAGTGGTGTCCCACAAGGCTCAGTCCTGGGACCTCTCTTGTTTGGTACATATTTCTCTGAGGTACAGGCTAACATGGGTGGACTATGGCTGACCAAGTTCGCAGATGACTGCAAACTGGGCGCTGTAATCGACTCTCCAGCTGACACAAGCATCCTCCAAAAGGGTCTCACAGAGACGGATAACTGGTGCCAGAGCCATGGCCTAAAGCTAAATGCCAAAAAGTGCATAGTCATCCCCTTTGGGAAAAACAAAGTGCCCACAAATTACCACATAGGTGGTAATCCATTAAGTACGGAAGAAGTAATTAGGGACTTGGGGACCCAAGTAGATAGCAATCTCTTTGACAATCACATTGCCAAAGTTGTTAGAAAGACCTTCTATATAGCCCATCTTATCATGAAAGGGTTCACATCTAGATCAAGAGAGGTCATTGTGCCCCTGTACTCATCTCTTATCAGGCCCATAATTGAGTACAATGCCCCATTTGGGATGTACCTTACCCGACACCTTCAGCAACTGGAAAGACCCCAAAAGTATCTCACCAAGAGGATCAAGGGGCTCAAACAGATGCCCTATGCAGTTCGGCTAAAGAAACTCCAGCTCTACTCAGTTGCATACCGCCTACTCACAGGCGATCTGTGTCTGACGTATAAAGCCATGTCAAACCCAGAATTAATGGACATGCTTCACCTCAGGAAATCCAAATCCCTTAGAGCTACACGCTCCAGGGACTTGAACCTCAGCACATAAATAAATAGGACATGCTGGAGGACAGATTCATATCCCAGAGGCTCCCCTCACTCTGGAACAAAATCCCAATCCATGTTAGGCAGAGCCCCTCACTGACTCTCTTCAAGAGAAATCTTGACGAGTGGACGGGAGATCGTAAGTTTACCCCTGGGATCTCTTCTGTGTCCCTGCTTGACAGAGGTACAGTAAACTAACCTTAAAAGGGCTACCTTCTGTGACCTACTATACAGAGGCACAGTCAACTAATCTAAAAGGGTGGCGAAAGCCAAACACACTCTGGGTAGGCTTATAAATGCCCTAGGGCAGATAGCCTAGTATCAACATATGAACCTATGAACTTATTAACATGGAGACAGTATAGGCCATGGTATCGGCTGCAAGTCTAATGTATTCTCCTGGTAGGTTGTCATAGGTTCATAGGTTCCTAGGCAAGTACTAGGTTAGCTGCTCTTGTGGGCCATTTTAAGCCTATCTAATTTCTCTTTTTGTGCTCAAAATAACCTATGCATTGGGTTACAGATTGGCCTTATCCATCTCATGGTCAACTGTTATATATTACCCTAATGAGAATAACTGTGATCATGCCATAAATAACTTCAGGGGACCCATGTGTGGGATAAAAGCATTTGGGAGCTCTCTCTGTCCAGTAGTAGTACAGGTGGCAGTCCTGGGGCAAATTTTCTGTTTCTCATCCATAGATCTAAGTTGTGATTGAAATGGACAGTGATGAACTTTGTTTTATGTAGATGGGGAGTCTGTTCCACAAAAGCAGTATTTCTCACAGAGGATACCACTGCATTCCACTGCAGTGATATCCTCTGTGCGATAAAGCTGTTCCTCCAAACTGTTCTGTTGATATTACAGAAAAGGTTTAGAACCCTAGATGAAATATTTCTGATGCATTTTGACTTGCTGATGTGCAGTAAATCCATCAGTAATGGATCAGATGATGCCTTGCATGTCAGACACTGGTCACCTCTAAGCAGCCTATAGGCAACTGAGTATAGTGACAGGGCTTTGAGTGGTTTCATTTAGAACATGTTGTTTAGGCCTTGCATCCTTTTAGCAATGTATCTTTGTGGGTCTTCCAGTTACTGCATGTGTCTGGACAGATTTATGCCAGACGGAGTATTATAGGTTCAGAGATTCATAGGTTCATAGATAGGTACTAGGCTATCTGCCCAGAGGCATTTATAAGCCTAGCCAGAATGTGTTGGCTTTCACCGCCCCCTTAAATTAGTTCCATGTGCCTCTGTCCAGCAGAGCCATTGAAGTGATCCCTGGGGTAAACTTTCTGTTTCCCATCCACTCGTCAAGGTTTCTCTTGAAGAGGGTTAGCGAGGAGCTCTGCCTAATGTAGATTGGAATTGTGTTCCAGAGCATGGGAAGTCTCTGGGACAGGAATCTATCCCTCCAGCACATCCTATTTATTGTTGTGGTGAGGTTTAGATCCCTGGAGGGTGTGGCTCGAGGGGATATGTTTTTCTTTAGCTGGAGCATGTCCATCAATTCTGGGTTGGACATGGCCTTGTATGTCAGGCAGAGATCACCTCTGAGTAGGCGGTATGCAGCCGAGTACAGCTGGAGTTTCTTCAGTCGAGCTGCATAGGGCATCTGCTTGAGGCCAGTGATCCTCTTGGTGAAGAACTTCTGTGGTCTTTCCAGCTGTTGCAGGTGTCTTGTAAGGTACATCCCAAATGGGGCATTGTACTCTATGATGGGTCTGATGAGTGATGCGTAGAGGGGTCCAATGACCTCTTTTGATCTGGATGCAAAGCCTTTTGTGATTAGGTGGGCTACATAGAAGGATTTTCTAACCACTTTGGCAATGTGATTATCAAAGGAGAGGTTACTATCTACTTGTGTCCCCAGATCCCTTATTACATCTTCCACATTTAGGGGGCTACCACCTATGTGGTAGTTTGTGGGGACTTTGTTTTTTCCAAAGGGGATGACTATGCACTTTTTGGCATTTAGCTTGAGGCCATGGTTTTGATACCAGGTATCTGTCTCAGTGAGACCCTTTTGGAAGATGTCTGTGGCAGCCGGACAGTCAATTATAGCCCCTATTTTGCAGTTGTCTTAATCAGCCATAGTCCTGCTGTACTTGCCTGTGCCTTGAAAAGTATATGCCGAACAGGAGAAGCCCTAGGGAATGCCACTTGTAACCAGTTTAGAGTCAGACCTAGCTCCTGCAACTCTTACCATGTGGGTTCTGTCCATGAGCCAGTTGGTAACCCATCTCATGATGTAGGGGTTTATGTTCAGGCTGGTGAGCTTGTCTATAATACCTGAGTGGGGAATGGTGTTGAAGGCCTTTGCGAGGTCTAGGTAGGCTGTGTGGACCACCTTTCCCTCATCTATAGCCTTGGTAACTGTCTCAAAGAAGTCCACCAAGTTTAGGAGGCATGATCTGCCCTTAACAAAGTCAAACTGGGTAGGGTCCGGTGTTTGGAGGTTTCCAATGTCTCTTTTAATGAGATCCATGATGATGTGCTCCATAGCTTTGCAGACCAAGCTAGTCAGGCTTATAGGGCGATAGTTCCCGGGGTCCATTGTGGCTCCACCTTTGTGGAGCGGAATAACCATTGTTGTGCACCACTCTGTGGGCATGTAGCCTGTGGAGAGGCTGAGTTTAAACAGTGTGTTTAGGTGAGGGGTTAGTTCATCTTTGAGCTCGTGTAGGACGCAGCCTGGGACACTGTCCGGTCCCATTGATGCTGTGTTTTTGGCTTTGGAGAGGGCTGTTTTAACCTGAGTGTCTGTGATTTCAGGGGCACTACATTCTTCTGGTATCATTATGGGCTCTTTTGAGGGTGAGAGGGGGTGATGTTTGCACTGTTTATTGTTCCGGAGCTGCACGTTTTCAGGATGTTGGCTATATCAGTCAGTTCAGTGTATTTTGTGCCATTCTACATTAACTCCGAGCAGATCTGAGAATTGCCACTTAGATTCTTGACATAGCTAAAGAATGCCTTGTGGTTATCTTTGGAGTTCATGGCAATTTTTCTTTTGAAGCTAGCCTTGGATGATTTTATGAGGGAATGTAGTTTCTTGCTGATACTGATCAGGGATGTCTTCCCTTCTTGGGATTTTACTCTTTTCTGTACTAGTTTCCTCCTTCTATTGTATAGCTTGTTTATAGCAGGGGTCCACCAGACTGGTTTCCTTTTCTTGGAGGAGTGAGTCTTGGTTTTGTTTGGGATAGCACGATCCATGCATTCTTGTAGGTGCCCGTAGAGTGCATTAGTAAAGGATTTTGCAGCTTGGACAATGTTATCCTTTAGCATGGGGGCTTTGAAACTTCCCACCTTGGTCTTAAGTAACGTGAAGTTTGCTTTTGAAAAGTTTTTCACTGTGGTTTCTTTGACCGGGGGTGGTGGCGGAATGTGGATATCCACAGCGATTAGTTTATGGTCAGATCTAACCAGTGAGGGGTTGACCTCCAGTGTAGAACACCGGTCGCACATGTTGGTGATGACCAGGTCCAATATGTTGTCACCTCTGGTGGGGGTGTTGACCAGTTGACCCAGGGCATTTGAGTTTATAAATTCTAGGAAATGTTGGGCAAGGGAGTTTGCACTTGACTAGTTCTCCCAGTAAATGTTTGGGCAATTGAAATCACCCAATATCAGGGTGTTTGGTAGGACCTTTATGTTTCCCAGTGTTTCCAGAAATGTGGAGTGGGGGTCCTGGGACATGGTGGGTGATCTGTAGCAAGCTATAATTTGAATAGCAGTTTTGCCCATTGTTAGTTGCACGTGGATGATCTCTGAAGCATCGTGCTGTGCCACTAACCTGGAGGTGTGGGTATACTTGATGAATATGGGTACTCCCCCGCCTTTTGTATTTCGGTCCGGGTTTTGTGGCCGAAATGTATGATATGAGTTGTAGCCTGGTAGTGCTGGGGTGCTCTCTGGAGCCTTAAACCAGGTTTCTGTTACTGCACATATATTTATTTTCTCCATACTGAGGAGTGCCTCGAGTGCATGCATTTTGAGGTTTAGACTTCTGGCAATGAGCAGCATTACCCTCAGTTTTTTGTTACTTGTGCTATTTATGATGGTGTGTTTGTCTTTTGAGCCTTGCCTAAAAAAGGCAATATGGGTGTGGCAAGAGCCTTGGCCAGTATTCAAAAGCCTAAGAGTGACAGGTGCAAGCCATCTCTAGCAAAGCAGTGTGGCTTGTCGAGCATGTCATCCCAGGCTGACAGACACTGGATCCCCTTTGAATGACACCAGAAGCTTAGCCAATTGTTGATATTGATAATTTTTTCTCTATACTGTGGTATCATTCTTGGTGAGGGCAGGATGCTATTCAGGGTCAGGGTCATATAGGCCTGGGCTATGTGATCAGATAGTTCCTCCATGTCTCTTTTCATGTAGTTCCGGGAGGTATGGCTCAGGTCATTCACACCAACATGACAGAGTCATATTTGTACTTGTTCTGGAGTGACCTGAGTGCTTGTGTTATGTGGCGGATCCTGGAACCCGACAGGCAACTAACAATAACCTTCTCCTTGTTCAGCCTAGTGAGTGGGACGTCAGTGTGCCTGACTATAGAGTCACCTATTACTAGTGTGCTGGGTATGTTATTTTGCCTTAAGGGCTGTGATTGTGTGGCACACTGGTTTTGTGAAGTATGTGTTTCATGGTTTGTGTTGAGGGGTGGAGGTTGCTTGGATGTCTACTTTGGAGGTCTCTGTTGCTTTTGCAGATTTTTATTTAGAGCCTCCGAGTATGTTTTTGTGTATTTATGTGTGTTTTTTGCCAGTGCTGGTTTCATAGGTCTATGTGAGTGGTGGTGTGATGCAAGTAATTCCCTTCTCCTCTTGACTGTCTGGTCCAGTCTTGGGTTGAGGGAGCTTAGCCTCCAGTTTAGCTGTATAATTGCATCTCTCGCATGTATTAGCGTTTGATGGAAGGAGGAGAGGGTTGTCTGTGCACATGAGGCAATTGTAACATTGCCTCAAAATGCCCAGATTCACCAGTTGGACTGGAGAGTACATCTGAAACTGCCCTTTGGACATGCCTGGATAGGTACAGTGAACTGTTTTACTGATTGGCTGGTAAGGTTGAATAGAGAGCCTTGTCTTCTAAAGACATGCTTCTGGATCATTTCTCCCCAGGCCTCCACTGAAAACAGGATCTGTGGAACCTAGTCGGACTTTCCCGGTCAACAAATGTTAAATAAATAAATAAAAAATAAATAAATAAATTGTCCTTCTCTACAGTATAGAGGGGTCAAGTGCTAAGGTTTATTAGTGCTTGCTATGAGTTTTGGGCAAGTGCTGGGATGAGAAGTGAATGATTTGAGTGCTTAAGTTGAAAGTTTGTCTAGTTCCAAGGGAAAAACTGAAGAGTAGACTTTATGGAGCCGGGAGTAGTTATACCCTAGCTAACCGGCGCAGCCCAGGGTTTTATAGCAGGGAAATGAAAGAGATAGAAATTAGCCCAAAATGGCCAATAAACTACTAATTTCTGGGCTGAAACCACTCCTCCAGGGACAGATAGGCTGCTCAAAGCTCCCTCTCTCACAGTGAACAGAGAAACTTCCTTCTATCCAAGTAAGGTATAGGCAAACACAGAAACTTGTAACACAGCCCTGAATTCAGCACTAACCTGAAAACTGGACTAAACTAGCTTAGAAAGGTGGGAAATCAAGTATTTTTTTGTGTTTTTTTTTTTTTGTTTTTTCAGAAAATAAAGCAGATACAGTCAAAAAATACTATTTACTATCTGTTTACTAGGCTAACAACCACAAGGGCCTCCTTAAGCATAACCATGCATCCCAAATATTTGACACATTCTGGTACACTTGATAAGTGTAAGCAGGGGCTTGGGACATGAACCATTTACAGATTGCCTGTTTCAATTGGAGACATAGGTGCCAAACCAGGGATGAATTTCCTGTTCCCCATCCAGTTGTCCAAGTTACACTTGAATTGAGTTAGGGAGGAATTCTGCTTCCCATGGATGGGGAGCCTTTTCCAGAGAAGGGATAATCTCTGGGATATATACCTGCCTCTCCAGCAGGTCCTAGTTATATCACAGGTTAGGTTTAAGTCTTTAGAATCATAATTCTGGTGCTGTTTGTTTTATGAAAATGCAGGAGGCCCATCAAAGTAGGGTCTGACAATGCCTTGTATGCCAGACATAGATCTCCCCTCAACAGCCTGTAGGAGACAGAATGCATGGCTAGGGCCTTGAGGTGGACTGCAAAGGACATTTTACTTATGCCCTGTATTCTTTTATTGAGGAACCTCTGTAGACATTCCAGTTGTTACATATGCCCGGTAAGGTACACAACAAAGGGGACATTGCACTCGATTATATGTCTGATGAATGCTGAAAACAGTGGAATAATGACTTACTTGGACCTAGATGCCATACCTTTGTTTATAAGTTACACAACATAGAACAATTTCCTCCATACTGTAGACATGTGATGGTCAAAGGCTAGGTTACTGCCTATGTGTGCCCCAAATCTCTGACTACTGGGTCAACTTTTAGGGGTGTGTTGTCAATATGATAGTTACTAGGGGTGGAGGACTTCCTGAAGGATACTATTATGCATTTCCTTGCATTTAGTTTTAGTTCATGGCTCTAACACAAGTTGTTTGACTGTGTCAGCCATTCCTGGAGAACATTTGTCAGTGGATAATTCAATTGCAGCTCCTAATTGGCAATCATCTGCCTTGACTTCAGATAAGTAAATGCCAAAAAGGAGGGGTCCCAGGACCAATCCCTGAGGGACTCATCTTGTGACTGGTCACTTTGTCGAAGTGGACTCCCCAATCCAAACTTCTTGGGTCCTGTCTGTGAGCCAGCTTGCCATCCACCGGGTGACATAAGGGTTTCTACCTAACCACTTAAGTTTGTCAATACTGCCTGAGTGGGGTATTGTGCCAAATTCCTTGGCCAGGTCAAGATAGGCAGTGTGAACCATTTTGTCCTCATCCATTGCTTTGGTGTCTTCTCAGGTTGAGTAGGCATGACCTGTCCTTGATGAAACCAAATAGGGTTGGATCCAGTGTCTGGAGGTTTCCTATGTCATTACTGATCACTTCCGCAATAAGTCTTTCCATGGCTTTGCATACGAGACTAGTGAGACTTATGGGTCTGTAGTTTTCAGGGTCTGTAGATGACCCACCTTTGTGCAGAGGAATGACTGTTGCAGTTCTCTACTCATGATGCACAAAGCCTGTTTGGAGGCTATAGTTAAATAGCAATTCCAGAGGCCTGATATGTCATGTTTCATGCTAAATAAAAAGTATCCTGGGATGTTGTCTGGGCCCACTGATGCAGTGTTCTTGGCCTTAGAGAAAGCAATAAGGATCTGTTCCCTAGTGATAGTAGGGGGAGTTATATTTGAAGGCATTTCCTGAGGGAAGTTTGATGGGGAGAGAGGGGTAAAAATGGAGCTGAATTTGTCAGCCAGTAGGTTTTCTATATCTTCTGGTTCAGTACAGGTGACTCCATTTACAATGAGCTCTGCACACAATTGTGTATTGTCTTTGAGGTTAAGGATATAGCTAAAGAATGCCTTGTGGTTGCCCTTGGCCTGGAGACCATATATACCTCATATTTGGCTTTGTTAGACTCTATGTTTCCTCTAAGTTGTTTGTTTAGTTTGATGAGAATGTTTCTATCCTGCTGGGTGCTGCACCTCCTAATTTTTCCCATGATTTTCTTGCTTCTGTTATACAGCCTATTGATTTGGGGTATAGCTGGCTCTATGCAGTTATTAATGTGCTTGTATGGGGTTTCTGAGAACAGTTCTGTATAAGCAGCAATGTTTTCAGGGTTTAAGGGGGCTTGAAATTTTGCCAGGTTATCACTTAGTAGTAGGAAGTTAGCCTTAGAATAGTTCCTAAATATTCCATGGCTAGCTGGGGTTCCAAGTTTTATTTTTACTTCAAAGGAGACTATTTTGTGTTCTGATCTTACCAGAGAAGACATTGCACTAGGGAGTGTGCATCACTCTCCCATATTAGCAAGGACAAGATCCAGTATGGTTGCACCCCTTGTTGGTGTACTGACAAGCCGGTCCAGGGAGTTTGTGTTTACAAAAATCCAGGAATCTCTGTGCCAGCACGTTTGGTGTCATATGTGATTCCCTGTTAATAGTGGGGTAATAAAATTCATCCATGAATATGGTACTGGGTTGGATGGTGAGTGTTTCCAGTAAGTCTAAATACATAGTATGGGTTTCCTCGGTCATAGAGGGGAATCTATAGCTTGCAAGGAAGTGGTACTAGATTTTGCCTAAGGTGATTTGAACATGGAGAAGCTCAAGTGCATTGTCCTGTTTGACCACGTTAGAGGTATTTTTTTTTATGTAAATCAAGATACCGCCACCTTTAGTCCCTCTCTGTGTAGTAGCTGGTCTAAATGTATGGAAGGCATTATAACCTTATACTGTCAGTGTGTTCTCTGCAGCTTCAAACCATGTCTCAGTGACTGCACAGACATCAGCATCCTCTAGGGTGAAGAGAGGTTTAAGGCAGTGAAGTTTTTTATTTAAACTCCTAAACAATGATTGGCGTAATAAGGGCTGAGTATTATTTAGAGCAAGATTAGTGGGTTTCATCTTGAGAAGCCTTTATGATAGTGGAGGTATCTAAGGATTAGAAACACAATTTATTAGTGTGTTAAACAGGTTCAGAGGATGGGAGATGGTTGTGAGCTATGTCCATTTTATGAGTTTGGTTACAGCATAATGAAAAGTGAGTTGAACTAGTTGGCAATACTTTGAGAGTGATTACTTAGAGAGGGAGCTGGTTGAGTAGAATGACCTGATTAACTGAAGATCAGAATAATTTAGGGCTGAATAGAGGAGGTTTATAGGTTTGTGTAATGCATTATTTTTTCTGGTTTGATTTTGCTTTTAGCTGAGTTTCTCAGCTGCTTAAATTTCAGTAAGTTGTCTTTGTTTTGTTCTTTTTCTAGTTGCACCAAGCTTTATTCCTTTGATTTGTCAGTTGTTTAGTTTGTCTAGACAGCTATGGAGCTGGATTAAATGTTACTCTTTTAGTTCTGAAAGGGGCCAAGTTCATTTAGAATATTAAAAAAAAAATGGTGTTGAATAAGAATATTATTGCATCTAGTTAGAGGGTGTGTAAAGAGCTCCAGTTGACAGATTTTAGGTTATAGATTTTAGAAAAAGTGGGCCAAGGAGACAGTGTAACATAGTAGTTCTTTCATTGTATACCAAAAAAAGCCAACAATTTAAGATCATGTTTTACATCCTTTATTTTCGTATTGGTTTGTTCCATTAAACAGAAGTGAATAAATCTGCACAGTGAACTTAGTGACTGTATTCAATGAATATAGAGTACTAAAAAAAATATTAAACTCAATTTGCTCTGTAAAACTTAATGAAAACATTTATAAGCATCACATTGTTTTGTCATGTATTAATATTACTTCAGTTGTTTTGATTGTTACTATATTGTTGTATTTTTTCTACTACAACATAACCAGCTAAGGTATATTTTACTGTATGCCAGTCAATCACATTGCCATGAGCAACCTCGACCTGATTGTAAATAGCACGGATTTCTTTAGAGGACAAAATATGATCCCATAAGTTTACATCATTTATTTCTCCCACAAATGACTCTGCAACATTAAATGAGCCTTCAACTGAATCCTGCTCCTGACCCAGCACTACCACACCATCTGCCTTTATGGTGTAAGATTTTAATAAACCTTTCCTTACCGATGGGATTCCATTCACCCATAAACCAACTAGTCCTGTTTTGGACTCCCATGTAACACAAATATGGTTCCAGCCATCTTTTGCACTGCTGATTTGGAAACGAATCGCCTTGCTTCCTATATTTACATCATAGCTAAATCTAGAGATTGCATATAAAAGTAGCTCATTATTACTGTTTGCTGCTGCATAGGAGAAGAGAGAATATGCCCTGTTGAGATCAGTGAAAGCTCGAACACAAAGTGTAAATGCATTGAGATTCATCCCCTTTATGGGTATCAACTTCACGTAGCTGGTTGCAGACTGTTCAGGAAAAATTAGATTTTCAGCCGAACCTAAAACAAAAATAAAGTCAAACTTAGATTACCAAACTCATTTGAATTATTTTCATCACACACACACACACACACACACACACACACACACACACACACACACACATATATATGTAACTCTTATGAAGATGAATGCTTTTTGTTGGCAAACCAAGACTGGTATTGAGTTAAAGTTGTTGGAACTGAAAAAAAAATAGGCAAACCAGATATACAGTGCCAGGCATATTATGAAAAATTTTTTTTTCTAATCTCTGATTTATTAATACTTGTCATCATCCCAAACACTCATACTGAGTATTATCCACAACTGATTGACAAGGTTTACCAAGTCACTGACACAACAGTTTGGATGTAATGTTCTAAGTATTAGCATACAAATCTCCAAATTTCTTACTGAAGTGATAATAGTTTAAGAAATTATTTCAATAAAGCATAGTAAAGCTGCACAAATATGGCAGGAGATGATTTCAATAGAAGCATACTAAAGCTGCAGAAATATGGCAGGAGATGATTTCAATAAAAGCATACCAAAGAGACACTACACTACATTTTTATTTTTTATGACGTTTCAGAATTAGAGCATACCATGCTACTCATCTGTGGGTCTTAAAGGATTGAACGCTAACTAAAATAATCCATATGCCATTGAGATCACTCTGACACCTCCTGACATGCTGTCAATCAGCCCTGATCCAGTGCTGAGAAAAACAAATATCCCATGGTTCTACCTGGTAAACGCTGAAGAGACACTGAAAAGGCAGTGGATTACAGGTAACCTCCAGAAGTAAAGCAGACAGGTAGATGGCAGAGATGACTGAGGATGAGTTCCATTTGATCTAAGACAATAGTTTGAAAAAGAATTGTGTGCAGTGTACAAACAATTCTTCTTTCTTGTTTAAACTGTATACTTCCTTTTAACATTCATGGCTCCTTAGAGCATCCTGACATTTTTGGGCTGGCTTCCTTAACTTACCAATTAATAGGCACCCAGTGGTATGAACCTTGCCTCTAGATGACTGCCACTGTTAAGGTGACACCCCAACCCTATGTACAAAAATGAGAAAAAGGGGTTGTGGATGGATGAATATGAAAGGGTAAAGTGCAAGTAACAAAATGCTAGTCTTGGGTGTCTTGCAGTGAAGATATAAATCACCATCACTTATTATTCAAATTTTCATATTTATGTTCATATATTCATAACCAAGAGAACTACATATTCTTGCCAGGTATGATGTCAAATGTAATCACAGAATACAAAAATACATTGTCACTGTCCACATGTATCATTGCCGTAACCAAGGTGGGGTGAAAGGGAGGGGGTGGCTGCCCTGTGTGAAAGCTGCCAGGGAGCATGATTAACAGTGAATTTCTGAAGCAGTGAGGATATCAAGGCTTCATAAATGAATG
The DNA here is from genome assembly GCF_019279795.1 of Protopterus annectens. Classification (NCBI taxonomy): domain Eukaryota; kingdom Metazoa; phylum Chordata; order Ceratodontiformes; family Protopteridae; genus Protopterus; species Protopterus annectens. The sequence goes on along the minus strand of NC_056745.1, from coordinate 382,353,735 downwards.
TTGATACTGCATTCACAGCTGAAGTGCTAAAGCGCATAGTGTGAGGTGAGAGGATAGTAGTAGTATATCAAGCTTCTTCTTAACTGTAGCAAGCAACTTGCTGCAAACAAGAGTTTTTTTTTTCAACTTTGAGTTGAGGAGGGAGCAAAGTTTAAGGATTTGCATGGGATGCTAGTTACCTATGGTTTTGATGTGCAGCAAATTAATTATTTCCAAAACCAAGTCAATTAAATTCTGTTGCATGGCGTCTGATGAATCCTTAGGTGATGTTGAAGAAAATTGTCGATAATAATTGTACATCCTGAGAAAAATTTAATGTTATTTATACTACTAATTATATAAATAAGCATGCTTTTGCATATCTGTACATATCTTAATAAAAAAGTACTCAGAACGGAATTTCCTGTGGTGTAAAAAAAGGCTTGCTGAACAAAAATTATCTAACACTATATATCTAGATTGTATAGTTTCTAAGAAATGTAAAGTTCTTTGTGAAAGTTTAGAGAAAAATATAATTCTAGGTTTGTGTGCATTATAATATATTACAACTTTGATGGAAAGACTGTGATTGTCCTAATAATTATCGCTAAAGGAAATGTTTTACTGTCAACATCAGACTGATGAAGTGGCTTGGTCCACGAAAGCGCTCACCGTTTGTTTATTGTGGAAATAAATTTTTGTATTTTTTTTATTTTGCAGCCTTGGTCTGTTGCTTCCAGTGTTTTTATGCTATCTGACTGGATTTTGGAAGCACAGTTTACCTTAACCACTTATTTTTTGGTTTTGCTCAAGGATAAATGTATACTGCTATAAGTGTGACATTCCACAGCTCAGAGGTAAGCATTAAGCAAGCAATAATGCCTGAGAGGATGTGTGTTAATGTTCAATTAATGCCCACTCAGGGGTGTCATGAGGACTGACGCTGCAGGCAGAGGGCATCTACACCTCTGAAAGGCCATTAATTACACATTAGCACACACCCTGGAGGGCATTATTGTGCTTAGCGAATAGGGTGTCTTGTAAAATTGTTGTATTTTACTTAATTATTTTTTTAATATATTTTTGATGTAAAATAATTCCTCTGCCTAATGTTTCATACTTGCTGTAGTATATGTTAATGGTGCCGGAGGAAGCATTTTTCATTCAAAATATAACACTTTAAAAAAATCCAGATATTTGCGTTATATTTTTGGTCCCTTACACTTAAACTGTTTATTGCCAGTCAGTGGAGGCAGAAGTTACTACATAATGACATACATTTGAGTTTCACTGTTTTATTTCCTTCAGAAAATTTATGCTAACACAAATCCTTTTATTTAAGTAAGTTTGTAATTGTATACGAGCAATAATTAAAATATGTTCTTAGTCTGAGCATTTGTTCTCCTTTATTTTAGGCTTTATCGATATTTCTTCAGCTGAAGGGTCCAGAAGTATACATACTTCTTGGCTGCTGCAAGTGGTAGCTGTCAAGCTCACCTCTGCTTTAGAAAATGCATGCTAATACAAATCATTTAAAATATGTTCATATTTTCAGCCTTTGCCCATTTATTTTAGACTTGATACCTTGATCTAACTGCATACCTCTCAACTGTACATATTTTTGCAGAATGTCCGCATTTTTGTCTCATATTGTTCCTCATAAAAAATGTATGTTTTGATAAACCATCGGATGATATTAAGCTTAAAGTTGCTAAATTATGACATGCATTTGGGTTTCAGATTTCATATCCTTCAGAAAATATATGCTAACACAAATCCTGTTCTTCTAGCAACTTTCTAATAAGAGCAGTATTTAAAATGTGTTCCTATTTCTTAGCATATGCCCCCTCCCCATTATGTCAGGCTTTGTTCAGATTTCTTGTGCTAAGAAGTTGACAGGTATGTGTAAGAGGTAGGTACGTAAAACTGCTGCTGCTGCCAGGGGATCTTTCTCTCTTCAGTCTCTCTCTCTCACACAAGATACCAGGGCATCATTCAGTCACTTTCACACTTCACTCTCTCTGTATCTCTCTTACACACACACACACACACACACACACACACACACACACACACACACACACACACACACACACACACACAGTCTCTTGGCTTTCATGCATGCATTCACTCACGCATGCAGACAGAAACATTAACACACACTTCTGTTTCACTAGATTGATCTCTCTCTCTCTCTCTCTCTCTTACTCTCATACATGCATACACTCACACACACATTTTATTTTAATTTTTTTTCTTTTTTTATTTTATTCTTTTTAAACAGCAAAAGCGCTACTTAGCAAGTGTAAAATAATGGCTCACTAGATTTCACCTTCACAGACATGCATGCATACACTCAAAAACACACACACACACACACACACACACACACACACACACACACACACACACACACACACACACACACACATACATACACACACACACATACACACACACCATTTTTTAGTTGTCTTCGTTTTTTTTTTATATATTTTATACTTGCCAAACAGCAGAAGCACTGCTTAGCAAGCATAAAATAATGGCGGCTGCTCCATTTTCTCAGTCCGAGCTCCACAGCGGCTTGATATGCTGTCATGAAGCAGCAGACTCGTTATTCAGCAAGCATTACTTGTACATTAATTCCCTGCTGGAGAATGTTCATGCTTCAGACAGGGTACTGATGTAAAGTTTGGCCATTTTCTAAAATACATTTCTTATATCATCTTAGGGGCCATTACTCCATGTACATTTTAGCAAATAGTTAATGGTATATCTAAAAATGTTTAATGCATTATTACAAGCCCTACAGCAGATTAAAGTTCTTATATTATATCACAGCCAACTTATACTATCTCCTGCTGTCTTCATTAGATAGTTAACTATAACAATGGGTCACTGCCATAAAAACTGCAGTAAAATATGTTAACAGACAACGCACTCCATTTGCTACTGGAAAGATTCACTCGTGTCCAGTGAGCCTACATGGCTAATAAATAACTAAAATATGACAATGAAACATGTAAATATTATGTAGATAAAGAGGATATGGATAGGGTATAGCTGGGATATGTTTGGTTAGTTTGTGAATGCAGTTGCACATGTCCAAAGGTTTATATATATATATATATATATATATATATATATATATATATATATATATATATATATATAAAATATGGCTCTAAAGTATCCTGACCATGATTGCATGCTTTGCCTGTGTGACATGATTGCTGCAGAAATGAGAGAACATGAAAACCTCAGAGAATGTATGTTCATTTAGCCATTATAAACTGCATGACAGCCAGGATACAGTACTGTAATATGTAGACATTTCACATGGTATCTTGTCAGGCACATATACTCACAAGAATATCCTTCTGCACTTAATTTCTGGCTTGCAGCATTGGGCACAGCATGAGACTGAGTTTTTTTTTACCTCTGTTGATAGCAAACTGAGACTAGAGATTGTATGGACTTCCTGTACCTGTGATACAAAAGTATGCGTAACTCTTACTATATTAGCTACAGACACCTTCCACAGACAAACTGGGAACACATTGGGTATAACGTAAGCATCAGAATGTGAATGCTTAAAATTTCCTTAAGTGTCTTATCTCGCATGTGGAAGATCTCATCTACTTCACCAACACACCAGGGGGGAGACAGCCACCCTCTTTTTGTATGTGTCTGTCCACTATACAGCTATCTTTTCTGTCAGTACCTCTACTGATGGTCTTTGTCCATATTCTGTGACTGTCTGCTCCTGCTACTGTCCCTATACCCCCTTTCTGCCCATACATTCCTATTACCTTCTTCCACCTCTGCCTTCTTAAAAAATTGGCACATGCCTCCCCCCAAAAATGGCCTTTCTTCCCCACCCCATCCAAGTGTTTCCTTCCCTGTTTCCTTTTGTGTGTTCCTCTGCTTGCTCATCTCCATTCCTGACTGTCATATACAGCCATTTTCTCACTATTTATAACAACAATGTTGGTAGGAAATTTGTTGAGAGTCCTTTATACTGGCTTTCTGCAGTTGTCATAGCAGAGCGACATTGTTCATGTGGATTTCCATAGGCAATGATATGCTGCATGCATGCTACCGGGATTCATTGGTCTATTGTCACTGTATGGCTCTCTATTCATGGTTAGTGCTGTTTGTGCTAGTGGATTCATCAATTAGTTAACCACTGTCATGCATATTGCCTCCTATTTCCTGCATATTGCCTCCTATTTCCTATTATATTGTTAATTAGCTTCTCTACAAATGACCATAAAATTAAATAAAGTTACTGGGAAACAAAATATTCTGGCCTGCATAAAAACAACAGACTCCAATAAAAGTACCCACATATGATAATTGCCAAACACTATTAATGATTATAGCACAGTCTATGTAATATAAAAAAATAGCAAAATGTATAGAAATATCTAACACAAAGTAGTCAAATAAAAATAAATTCAGTTAGGAAATATAAAATAGAAACATGATGAAATTCAATTAGAAAACTTTCTTCTCTATCCTAAAGCATAGTAAATGAGAATTATTAAAAACAGTACCTTTGCACAATGCAGTAATTCACTTTAGCAAAACATTCCTCACAATATTAGACCCACAAGTCCTGAGTAAAAACAAAACCGGTGTCATGATTAACACCGGCAGTAAATCAGCTAATGAGTACTGGAGATAAAGAATGGAAAATCCTTCCCCTAGAAAAAAAAAATAATAGACAAGCTCCAACAATATTGGCATTTGTGAAACCTCTCTAAGAGTACCATCCAAAGGCCAAACAAAATTACTGCACAAGCCTACAGGAAAAACTTCAGTAAAAATCCAAAATAGTCTTGGTCATCAATATACTTATAAAACCTGATAAAAAATACCAATCCTGCCCTTTTCCAGATGAAACAGGGATGAGTGTGTTTTTGTTGAACACTGAGCAACTGACAGTAGCATGATGGCTTTTTCACCGAAAGCCAGTTTCAGTAAAGGTATGGTGTCACCCTTTCTTCAGTGTTGTACAACCATGTAGTTGGGGTATATATATATATATATATATATATATATATATATATATATATATATATATATATATATATTTATATATATATATGGGTCTACTTCTGATTGTGCACTAAATCGAAAGTGCACTTTCGCAAAAGCTGATTCTCCAAAGCACATTACAGTGGGGATAAGGAAATATATCCTTTTCCCTACTGTAGTGTGATCTCAGAGTTAGTATATTTAAGTAGGACACAGAACTTAATCAGATACAATAACCTTACCCACTTCCCCCTTTTTATACAATTCACATGTGTTATTCGCACCAATAGAAACAGTTTATACTTAATCAGATTTTACATTCCCCTTTAAATGTATTTTCGTCACGTGTTTAAAAATTTTAAATGCCACTGTATTCCGTGGAATAAATGATAGAATCTCCATCAGTAGTTTGCTGCACCTAAAGGCAGAAATGATTTGATAGTAAGAAATGGACACACTTCTTTTAATACAATTAAATGTATATAAGTATATATACACATTTTTAAAGAAGTTTTTCATCAAATTTTGAATTGTAGATGGTTTGACTTTAATAATGTGATTTTTAAATAAGTATCTGGAAATGTGGTCTGTTTTTAAAAAAAAATAGATTTTTAAACATGTGAAGAAAATACATTTAAAGGGGAATGTAAAATGTGATTAAGTGTAAACTGTTTCTATTGGTGCCAATAACACATGTGAATTGTATAAAAAGGAGGAAGTGGGTAAGGTTATTGTATCTGATGAAGTTCTGTTTTCTTGATTGTGAATAAAGGGAATGAAAGCACTAATTACCTTACTCTGCCTGGTGTCTGGTTCTTGCTTGCAACAGCACTCCTGTATCATGTGTGGATATTTGTTGTGGTTACAGACTTTTTTGATTATATTTAAGTAGGGGAGTGCGGGGGGGGGGTGCAGCCACCCTGCAAAATACTGTTTAAAGCAGTTTTGGTTTGTTTTTTTTTCTGGTTCGGAGAACCAGCTTTTGCGAAAGTACACTTTCGATGTAGTGCACTTTCGTTGTAATGGGTTTCGATGTTGCTTGTTCAATATTGTGAGATTTCGATCAAGCAACATAGATCCATATATACATATATGTGTGTGTGTGTGTGTGTGTGTGTGTGTGTGTGTGTGTGTGTGTGTGTGTGTGTGTGTGTGTGTGTGTGTGTTAGGGGGAGGGCAGCAGGGCTTACCTCCCTGCAAGAAAAGCTTAAAATATTGTTTAGTCTTTTGAGTTTATTAAGGGAACTGGCTATAATTACATAGTATGATTTAAACCTGCATGCTATAGTATATTTTCATTGGCTTCATGATTATTCATTGAAGCTCTTTTCTCTAATTGACAAAGCTCTGACTATAATATAGCATGGACATTTAATTCATACTATGGAAGCATAGCCATCTCCCTTAATAAGCATAACTCTCCAAACATAACAATATTTGACACAAATAATGTTACTATTACCTTGTCAATCACCACAGCCCATACAACCACAGTTAAAAGACATTTTCAAAATCTCTGTCTAACTTCACTTGTATATGATAAGATACCAGCAAAATACCTCAAAATAGTTTTAGAGGTTATAGCATACCTAATATGTATACTTATAAACAGATTATAAAGAGCCCAAACTCTATAAACAATTCCACATTACTCCATTATCCCCTTACATGTAAGTGACAAATCTCTTGAAATAGCAAATGTCAGAACTTTAGCCTCTTTTGCCCTCTAACCAAAATTCTTGAAAGATGTGTCCATGTGGAGTTGATAAACTATCAAAGAAAAGTAAGTTAATTTCTGCATCACAATATGGATTAAGTCTAGCTACAGCATAGAAACAGCTTTATCAACCCTCATAAAACTATATTCATGAAAGGCAGAATCAGGATGAAATGTTCATGTCCCTTTTTTAAACCTTGTAAATGCATTTAATGCAGTTTAATATCTCGTTATTCCATGAATTAAAAAATCTAGGCTTCAACAGAAATACAAAGCTGGTTTATGTTATCTTCAACAGCAAATATTGTGTTTCTGCTGGAATGCAGAACTGTCAGCATCTCTACAGATAACATGACAGAGGAGGTGCCACAGGGTTCAGTATTAGGGCCTTTACTCTGATACATTTATAAACAAAATGCATTTATCCCCCACCCCTGCAAATGAAAGCTAACATCCAGATGACTCAGCAATAATATATGCAGCCTCTTCAGTCAAATACCTCCAAGGCAGCCTACAGCATTCCTTTACAAAAACAGAAGTCTGACCAGAGCAATCTAAACTAATGCTAAATCTTAATAAGACTACATTAATGTCATTTAAACCTGCATCTCAATATGCAAACTATTATGACTCAAAAATACTACCTATACTACAATCTAGCTAGCACAAAATACAAAACCACTGGAATAAATTAAAATTAGGATTGGATCATCTCATCCAAAACAGAGTTTAAAAAAGCAACCATGAAGTAGGACTTAAAGTAGGACTTCTTTACAAAGTTAAACCTTTTCTAATGGGCCAAGCAAAGTTATACCAAAACTGCAAAGTCTGCAAGTAACCATATCAACAGAGCACATCAGTGTCCTGTGCTAAGAGGTTGGACATATCCAATCCACTAGTCTACTCTTACCTTAGAACTACCCAAAACATCTTGTACAGGACAGTGAAATGCCTTGCCACTAGCCAACAATCAAACAGCTGCAAACACCCAAGAGAACTGTATTCACTAAACCAACACTTTTTTCTCATTCAAATATCAAAAAATCATAATGAAGACTGCTCATACATTCTATATTTTTTTCTAAAGTCTTGAACTCAATCTCAAAAACTATAAGAAAAATGTCATCCCACCTACAATCTAAATACCACACCCCACAACTAAGTCCCATTCATTTCCCTTCAAACAAATCAAAACATCTCAACTTTATATTCTCATAAACTTATATAGAAATGCCTTTGCTTGCTATCTGTCTACAAAAATTACATATGTCTATAATTCCAAATTCTGTCTACAACATATCTGCACTTGCTACAAATAATATTTTTATGGTTAGCTACTAGGGATGCAGTCTAAGAGACCATTGAGGAGTCTAGCTCAATTTCCTCACTGTCCAGGAACACTTCTAGTTAAGTGACTTGCTCAGAGTCACAAAGTAAGCAAATGGAGCTGGGTGGAACTGAACCCTAGACTTCAGAAAGCAGGTCATGAACAGGTCATAGCCTTAATCCTCTGCACTGTCAGCATATTATAAAATTAAATTCCTAAAATTACTTTTATATAGTTGCAATGTATTTTAAAATAAACAAATCATTTGAAATGTTGAAGTCTTTGGTATGTGCACTTAAAACAAGATGATCTACAAAAAATGTAATATGCTAATTTTATATATATATATATATATATATATATATATATATATATATATATATATATATATATATACACACACTGTTAATTCGCACCAAATTTTATACCAATGTATGTTAACTTAAAATAGATTGAATGATCCACATAGTGTATATAATATAATATAATATAATATAATATAATATAATATAATATAATATAATACAATATAATATATATCATATAATATAATGCTTACATGCTAAAAATTAACTGTGTGTATGTTAAAATGTGCATTTGTACTGTTATCTCATGCTTTCTGTTTGCACAAGTGGATGTAATGTGGATCTTTTCTTTTCTGGGCTCTACTGAAAAAGGGGTTTGCACAGGTGAACATTCCTGGTAAAAAGGCATGTAAATACATCATTTCTCTATACCAGTTTCTTCTCAGAATCACTGCTATCGTTCTTTCTTTGTCCCTATCTCCCCAGTTCCTTTTATATTTAATCCCCTCAATATAATTTTAATGTTCCTCCAACCACTCCCAAGCTTCTCACCCTTTCCTTTGCTATTGTTTGTACCCACTACCTTTCCTTATTTTCAGTCTTATTTCACATTCTACAACTTCCAACATTATTTGTACTCTGCATCCCAGCCACAATCCCCAGATATAACAGTCAGTCGTATCTCTTTCAATGAACCTCCATTTCAGTATGAAATTGGAATGGCTAGCTATTTTTACAGTGTATCTACTTGAAATAACACATAGAGGCCACGGTGGTGCAGTGGTTAGCGGTGTTGCCTCACAGCAAGAGGTTTTCCCATTCGATTCTTGGCTGGAGCACCTTCTGTGTAGAGTCTGCATGTCCTCCCCGCAGTTGAGTGACATTTAAAGACATGCAGGTAGGTGCATGTGTGAATGGGTGTGCCTTCTTTGAAGACTGGGTGTTGGGCTGGCACGTCAGCACCGTAAAAATCCACTGCCAATCATTAGCAGACCAGAGTTCTGCTGTGGTGACCCTTAACTGGGAAAAGCCAAAAGACATTACTTTTACTATCTACTTGAAATAACACAGCAGTCCTAAACATATAAATTCATACAGAAAGCTATCAGTTGAATTCCCTTTGCTGTTTAGTGCATCAGATGAATATAACTACCTCAGGAGCAATTACATGTAGCTTTAGAAGTAGGTGATGTGTTTAACTGTTTCTAAACCTAGATAGCATATGCACTGCTTAGGGAACAGCTTCTGCAAATAGTAAAACACAGGCACAGCTCAAATAAGCTGTGATAGCAATTTAATAATGAAAGCAAGTTTAGGATAACAGAATGGGGCAGCTTAGAGGTACTTTGCCCTGTATTATTAGTTGCACAGAAATGCCATATAATAAGTATAATTAGTTGGTCTCCTTACATTATTTTACACACATACACACATATATGCCATGTTCTGTTTTTTAGTAATTTTCTTATTATTTGCATGTGAATATGCTGTTCCCATCTTTACAGTCTACTCTTCACATAGGTACTGCTAGATACACAGTCCATTAATGCCTTTTCTTAAAATAAAGTACATCACTGTAAACAAAAAGTATAGTTCTCTTAAATATACAAGAAATTAAGTCTCTCAACAGCATGACATACATCCCTCACATACAGTTACATTTACCATACTGTTAGGTCACTGTGAGGTCACTGCCACTGTATAAAGCTATCCTCCATTAAAATACACTGGCTGATACAAAATCTACTTAAACTTGTTAGACTTTTTTTTATTTTTCGCTATATTTGTAAAATACTACAGGTTCTTAAGTAAAGGTTTCAGGTATCACAATGGCAGTTTGTTACAAAGAGGACACTGATAAGTATATAACTTCTGCTAGCCAGCCTTCTTAAAATGCATTGAGATAAGGGCCACTGCCAGTTATCATTTTCCCACCTTTAGTCCTGCACCCCATAGTAGCACTTACCACTGTGGGTTGCATGACAATGATGTTTCCTCTTCAGGATACTTACCTGTCCTTGTTAAATAGTTTTTGTATATGAGATGCACCAGCTTCTGCAATATATTTATATGAGATTTCAAATGATTTTCCAAAGCATTGCTATTTTTAATGCCTCCCAAACTTCAGTATTGTATCGGTAGGGTTGTTGTTGTTGTGTCTTTCAGCTTTTTTTCCCAGTTATGGGTCGCCACAGTGGAACTCCGATCCACTAATGATTGGCAGTAGATTTTTATGTGCAGAGTTGCCGGCCCTGACGCACAACCTTCAATGAAGGTACGCCCATTCACGCATGTCTCCACACAGAAGACGCTCTAGCTGAGAATCGAACAGGACAATGTCTTACTGTGAGGTGACAACGCTACCGCAGCACCACCACCGGTATATTTATTTATTTTATTTATTTTACATTTGTTGACCGGGCTAGTCTAGCTGGATACATTTCCATTTTCAGTAGAGGCCGACATAAAATTGAACACAAAATGTTACAATAGACAAGCAAATGGACAAAATCATCATAGATGAATAGACAAATAAAAAATATAGTAGCAATAACAGATATATACAAAGAGAGGATCATATTTATAAAAATAACATTAAGAAGTTGAAATAACATCAAGAACAAGGCAAAACAGAGAGCAAAATTGATTAATAATGTTATAAAGAACCAATCTTAGTAACCGAAGGAGAAGAGAAGCAATAAAATAGGAGAGGAGGAAGGTAGTGACAGATTAGCTTAGAGGTAAGATGAAACAGAATACTCTAAAGAGTAGAGGAGGTAGACTGAAGCAGAATACAGTAAGAGAGAGGAAAGTAAAGCAGTAGGAAAGTGCAGAGTAGTAGGAAAGCGAGGAGGTGAAGGATTAGTCAGGTTTAGAACAGGAACAGAGCCAGTGGCTTTGGAAGTAATCTTTGATTTTGTGTTTAAAGAGAGGCAGAGATGTAGTAAGTGTTATGTCGCTAGGAAGCAGATTCCAGTTCCTTCCTACAGTATTATTAAAGAGGTTTACTGGATGAGCGAAGGGAGTTTAGGTTGTTATAAGGGATTAAAAGTTTAGAAAGAATTGGGGTTTTGTTTGGTTGGTATAAGATTTTATGGGCAATAGTGAGTTGAGGGATTAACAGAAGGTTTTGTAGTTCAAGCCAGCAGCCAGAAAGTTTCAGGTTAATACAGTGATGAGTTCTAAAGGGGTTACTAGTAAATTGGTGAGGCAAAAGAAAGAGTAGACAAAAAGATGAGAGTGGGCAATCTTGGCTCTGGATGATGATGTTAGGAAAGGTTTAATTCTATATAGGCTTCCTATTTTCTATTGACTGTTTTAATGGTGTTGTTGATATGCTGGTCAAAGGAGAGGTTGTTATCAATTGTTATTCCTAGTAATTTGGCATTATTTGAGGAGATGGTGAAGTTCAGGGGTGGACCTAGTGCTAGGAGAGAAAAGGAGAAGTTTAGTTTTTGGCATTGAGGCGGAGGTTGCGTCTGGTGAACCAAGTTTCTACAGTGTTGAAGACATTTTGAGTAATAGAAGAAAGTTCATTAGGAGATGAAGCAGAGCAGATAAGGGTGGAGTCATCTGCATATTGAATGCAGGTAGATTGAGGAATAAGTGAAGATCATTGATGAACAGGGAGAAGAGGAAGAAATGGAGCTCTGAGGTACACACCGATGGAAACGGGGTGTAGTGAGGAAATTTGGTTTTCCCAACGAACTGCTTGCTGTCTATTGCCAAGGTAGGATGTAAACCAGTTAATGGCAAGATTATCAAAGGAGAGGGATGTAAGAGTGTTAATTAAAATGGAGTGGTTGACCATATCGAAAGCTTTAGAGGTTCCTGTTGATAGTATCTACAAATGATAGGAGAGCAGTGGTAGTACTGTGATGTGGTCTGAAACCATGTTGACAGTTTGCTATTATGTTGTTTTGAGAGAGATGCTGTAAAAGTTGTTGGTGAATACATTTTCCATTATTTTGCTAAGGGGAGAAAGGAGGGCAATTGGTCTATAGTTTGAGTACTCAATGGAGTTTCCACCTTATGTAAAGGGATAATATGGGATATTTTCCAGATGTCTGGGATGGTTCCCTCTTGGATTGTCCTGTTTATAAGTATAGATACTGGATATGCAATTTCTTTGGCAGCTTTTTGGAGAAAAAGTGAGGGAGCTTGTCAGCTTCAGTTTGTGGATAAGTCTAGAGATGAAAGATGTAGGAACAGGTTGTATTTTAAAGTTATTTGAAGGGTGTGTTTGGTTTTATAGGTGGGCTGGAGTTATTGTAAGTTGTTTAGCTAGTAGTGATAGAATAATTGTGAAAAAAAAAGAAAAAAAGGCATTTGCAGGAGGTGTGGGAGTATCTGTGGGTTTGCAGAGAGAGGGTGGGAGTTTTGGATGTTCCTGGGGGAGTATTTATAGATTTAGAAAAAAACTGTTTGGGGTTGTTATGGTGAGTTTGTTGAAGTTTGCAGTAGTAGGTTTTGTCAGTAATTATTGCTTTTTGAAATGAAGAAGGTCAAGGGAATTTCTATGGTTTCTCCATTTAGCCCAGACTTTATTTCTGGAAATTAGCTTTTTAGTTTCTTTAGAGAGCCATGGGGCAATATTGGGTTTCATTCTGATGGTGCGTTCAGGAGCATGTTTGTTGAGAATGGATAAAAAGTTGCATTTGCTGAGTTCATTTTGAAATAGGTCTATTTGTTTTTTTTTTAGTAGTTTTTTTTTTGAATGTTAGGGGGGTTTGGGAAATCAGTTCTTTCTCTAGTAATAAAGGTTAAAGCATGATCACTTATATCATCAGGCAGGGTTCCTGCTTTGTAGGCATGTTTGATTTTGTTTTTATGATCAGTCTAAAAATACTCTCTTTATATTGTTAGGCTTGTTGGATTCTAGGTTGAAGTAATTGTCTGGGTGAAACCATATAGGTTCATATGAGAGGAAGGATTATCTGCATTGATAGTAATTATAGTTTCTTGGGTAGTAAGCAGATACCCAGCTGAGAAAGGGTTCTAGTATGGGTATATTGTTTCCTGGTGGTAAGTAGATGCAGATAATGTAAAGGGATTTTTGGTGTTTATTTGGAGTTTTGTTATGATGGCTTCTACTTGCAAAAAATGGGGTAGATAGGCAGGGAAGAGTAGAGATATAAGCTGATTCTTAAAAAGAATAGCTACTCCATCAAGTCTTATTATGCTATATCCTTGGGGTGTGATCTCAGTGTCTTTTGTTTCTGGTTTGAGCCAAGTCTCTGAGAGGCACAGAATGTCAAATGAATGAATATCAAGGAGGGCATGTAATTGAGCTATTTTGTTTTTATACTATGAATGTTTAGGTGTCCAATAAGGAGGAGTCATAGATTTTAGGAGAATTAGTTTTGGGAGTGGATGTCTCCATCTTGTAATGTAAGAATATTAGGTTTAGTTAGTAAATGGTTCTTTATAAAGATTTGAAGTATTAGTTTCTTATTGGTAGGATATACATACTTAAGGTGGGAGAGTCTGTATTTATAAGGGAAGATGTGTCTTTCAAAGAAGGTAAAAAGGTATGCAGAGAACAGGATGGTAAGGAGTGGAATTATAAGTGTGGGCATAGTAGAGGAGTTGGGAGGCATAGTTAGAGAGTATTATAGTAGGAGTTAAGGAAAATACTAGAAGTGGCTAAGATAGGAGAAAGGATATAAAGCCTAATAGGAGAAAACTAGAAAATAAAAAGAAGTAGATGTCAAATATAGAGCTGTGAGGTCAGATATAAGGGAGGGATTTTGGAAGGAATGAGGTAATGAAAAAAGAAGGTAAAGTAGAGACCAGAGTTCAGGGAGAAGATAGAGCACAGACAGGTAAAAATCAGTATGTGAACATACAGTGAAAATAGAGGAAGAGCAGGTCTAGTTAACAGGGAAAGTAGGCAGCTTACAAGGAATGGAGCAAAGTAGAGATAGAGGTGAAAAGGAATAGGAAGCCAGAGTACTATTGTAAACAGAATGTAAGGGCTAGATGGAGCCAGAAGGAAACAACAGAAACAGAGATAAGATAGCGCAAAAAAGAGAAAGAAATGGAGAAATAAAGAATAAGACCAAGAGGGGTGTGGGAGAAGAGAAAATAGTTAAAACTAAGAAGGGCAGGTACTGGCTGCTAGAGACTCACACACATGCAAACTATAAGACCCTTATAGGAATACCAGAACAGGAGTCTAATTTGCAAACAAATCTAAGCCCAGAACCTACTTTCCTTTCTTGGTAGAGTGTGCAGTAACGGACAGGTAGTTTCAATCAGTCACAAGAGGGTTGGCAGGTTCTTCTGGCACCAGGAGGATTTACAAGAAGACTGGAAACAATATAGTTCAGCTGGAACTTTAGGGATAGACAGGCAGGTAAGAATAGGGAGAAAAACAATAAGAACAGTGTTTACACAGGTATTATCATGAGAGAAAAAGGTCAAACAAAGTTGAAAGAACAGAATAACTACCAATCTAATACTTATACTCTATTTAGTAGTTGAAATAAGGTAGCCTATTGATAAGCATTAGCTCATTGCATTAATACAGTGATGACAGTACATATAAAATAACAATTTGTACAAATGTAAAACATATATAAACAGCTTCTCAGTTATCATTAATCATTAAAATAAACTCTGAGGTTTCAGTAAGTCAGTAATAAGAAAAGAAATAAAAAACAAAATTAGTAAAGTAGATAGTGCAGATAATCACAGAATATATTATATAATAGACTAGCAAGGATAGTTGAGGATGAAATAAGGGATTTACAGGGGCATCAGCAGCAAATAATAAGCTACGCTTAGGAGCCATAAAAACTAGGGTCTGCAGGTAAAACTTTAAAACCACCAACAGTTAAGGTGTTAAATAACATACAGTTAGAGGTTTAGGTACGCTAGATGATAGGAGGGTATTTAAAACCCTGCAAGAGATAAGCTGTTGCTAAGCTTAAATCCGTTTTCTACTGCGTGGCGTGTTTAGCACAAACTAAGAGAGATATTCATGGTAGTTTAGCTGAGAATCAATGCAATTCCTATAGTCGCAGGGCTTTATGATGGTAAATAAGTATTGGGGAAGCGCCAGCTGAGCATACCAGGGGCTCTCTGGGGGGGGTGGTGGTGAAGAAAAGAGAGTAAGCTACTGTACAATTAATGGATACAGTAAGGAGGCAAAGTAAACATGCTAGATGTCTAGCAGCAAGTATATATTACTATATAGTGGCAAGCCAAAGTAAAAGCGCCAAGCAACAGATGAAGAAATGCGACTGTTACACTAGGACATATCAAGATAGTATGTCCTAAAAGAAAAATGCATTAAAAACACATTACAATATGAGCTAGTTGAAGCCTGCAATAGGCGACTAGCAAGTGTTTAGGCAAGAAGGCATTAACATGGCTATACTAAACAGTAAAATAAACAGTAAGCAAAAGGTTCAAAACTGTGAAATATGCATTTAAATAGCCATTTAGTAGTCAAATATATACACATCAGTACACAGTCTTTAGAGCAAATCATGTATAAAACACAGAAACAGCACTATAGCGTGGTGTAGATAAAGCTTAGTGCATATATTCCACAATAAAACGGCAAACTGTAGCCAATAATGGCTGCAAAACCACAAGAACTGAGAGTAGTGACTCAAGCAGGTAAAGCCTACCAGATCTAGTACACCAGGATAGTACAGGAAGGGGTAGAAATAAACTCTCAGGGATGAGTACACAAGAGAGTTGCAGGAGATGGGTGGGCGGGACCACATAAAGAAAAGGTGGGGGGGGAGTCTAGGAGTAGGTAAAATAATATACCGGGAACTAAGGTGGGTGAATGAATCCTGAAATAGGATATAATATTAAGGAAAATACTATGTAATAATGGGACACAGGTAGGAGTAGGTAAAATAATATAATATTAAGGAAAATACTATGTAATAATGGGACACAGGTAGAGATAAAGGAAAAACAACTAAAGATAAGGGAGAAACAGCTGAAGGAGAGAAGGGAAAGGAGGCAATCAAAAGTAGAGACCAGAGTTCAGGGAGAAGATAGAGCACAGACAGGTAAAATCAGTATGTGAACATACAGTGAAAATAGAGGAAGAGCAGGTCTAAGTTAACAGGGAAAGTAGGCAGCTTACAAGGAATGGAGCAAAGTAGAGATAGGGGCAGATGGAGAGTGAGGCTAGGATAGAGGTGAAAAGGAATAGGAAGCCAGAGTACTATTGTAAACACAATGTAAGGGCTAGCTGGAGCCAGAAAACAACAGAAACAGAGGGGAAGGAGCTACCTATAAAAATAAAGAATAAGACCAAGAGGGTGTGTGGGAGAAGAAAAATAGTTAAAAAGTAGGAGAGTAGAGCATACGAAGGGAGGGAGAAGGGGGGGCTAAGAAGGGCAGGTACTGGCTGCTAGAGACTCACACACATGCAAACTATAAGACCCTTATAGGAATACCAGAACAGGAGTCTAATTTGCAAACAAATCTAAGCCCAGAACCTACTTTCTCTACTTTCTTTCCTTTTCCTTTCTTGGTAGAGTGTGCAGTAACGGACAGGTAGTTTCAATCAGTCACAAGAGGGTTGGCAGGTTCTTCTGGCACCAGGAGGATTTACAAGAAGACTGGAAACAATATAGTTCAGCTGGAATTTCTCTACTTTCTTTCCTTTTCCTTTCTTGGTAGAGTGTGCAGTAACGGACAGGTAGTTTCAATCAGTCACAAGAGGGTTGGCAGGTTCTTCTGGCACCAGGAGGATTTACAAGAAGACTGGAAACAATATAGTTCAGCTGGAATTTCTCTACTTTCTTTCCTTTTCCTTTCTTGGTAGAGTGTGCAGTAACGGACAGGTAGTTTCAATCAGTCACAAGAGGGTTGGCAGGTTCTTCTGGCACCAGGAGGATTTACAAGAAGACTGGAAACAATATAGTTCAGCTGGAATTTCTCTACTTTCTTTCCTTTTCCTTTCTTGGTAGAGTGTGCAGTAACGGACAGGTAGTTTCAATCAGTCACAAGAGGGTTGGCAGGTTCTTCTGGCACCAGGAGGATTTACAAGAAGACTGGAAACAATATAGTTCAGCTGGAATTTCTCTACTTTCTTTCCTTTTCCTTTCTTGGTAGAGTGTGCAGTAACGGACAGGTAGTTTCAATCAGTCACAAGAGGGTTGGCAGGTTCTTCTGGCACCAGGAGGATTTACAAGAAGACTGGAAACAATATAGTTCAGCTGGAATTTCTCTACTTTCTTTCCTTTTCCTTTCTTGGTAGAGTGTGCAGTAACGGACAGGTAGTTTCAATCAGTCACAAGAGGGTTGGCAGGTTCTTCTGGCACCAGGAGGATTTACAAGAAGACTGGAAACAATATAGTTCAGCTGGAATTTCTCTACTTTCTTTCCTTTTCCTTTCTTGGTAGAGTGTGCAGTAACGGACAGGTAGTTTCAATCAGTCACAAGAGGGTTGGCAGGTTCTTCTGGCACCAGGAGGATTTACAAGAAGACTGGAAACAATATAGTTCAGCTGGAATTTCTCTACTTTCTTTCCTTTTCCTTTCTTGGTAGAGTGTGCAGTAACGGACAGGTAGTTTCAATCAGTCACAAGAGGGTTGGCAGGTTCTTCTGGCACCAGGAGGATTTACAAGAAGACTGGAAACAATATAGTTCAGCTGGAATTTCTCTACTTTCTTTCCTTTTCCTTTCTTGGTAGAGTGTGCAGTAACGGACAGGTAGTTTCAATCAGTCACAAGAGGGTTGGCAGGTTCTTCTGGCACCAGGAGGATTTACAAGAAGACTGGAAACAATATAGTTCAGCTGGAACAGATCTAGTACACCAGGATAGAGCGGACAGCAGCCAGGAGCCTACGCAGAGTAAGGCAGTAAAAATGGTATAGTATCGGTAGGGTCTATTTCATAAAATATAGCACTATTATTGTGCAGTTCTGCCTTAAAAACCTGGGTACTCAAGTAGATAGTAAGTGGAACGTCCAACACCACGTGACCACAGTGGTGATGAATCCCTTGAATATAGCACAACTCCTGAGTATGGGCAGGCCATCCACATCAAAGGACATTATAGTCCAATTGTTCTCAGCCCTCATCACAACAATAATTTAGTATAATGAACCTGTTTGTATGTACCTCACCACACATCTTCCAGGGATGATTTACTCAAGTGTATCACTTTTTCCACAGTGAGGTTCCACACATCTTTTTGGTCATACATAAGTATTATTTGTGATGTATAACCATTAGGAGCTGACAGTGCAGACTTCCCTTCAAGGTGTTCCACAAGATGCATGTGTGATACGTCTTCCTATGATGCACCCAGTAAATGCACAGCTCATCGGCAACATTGCTGGCATGAGTTATATACTTGCAAGCATGGTTGTGGCATATAGGTGTCATACAAAACTCTCAACTAGTCAGGATAGCTTGTAATTTAAACTACAGGTATAACAGTGTCCCTCTTACCTCCCAAAAGTGGATATTTTTAAGGAATGTGTGCATGACTTCCCTTATAACTTACTGACAAATCATTACAGCTGTAAAAGTGTGTTTGTGCAGAACATGTAAATAACTCACAATCCCATATTTTATGTCAATGACACAGATTAATGGCGGTATTATTCTGATATTGTCCATGACTGTGGGTGCTTCTGTCTACTGTTGTCCATGAGCCTGTTGCTGTGTGTCCCAATTTGTTGAGACCTATGCTGACATTTCAGTCATATTCAAGCAACTGTTTTTGCATACCTTCACAATATACACATACCCCCTACTGTATATCCCATCCTTGATAAATGTCCTCTCCAGTAATAATGTCAGGTTGCTTATACCACAATCAATTATTTCCATTGATATCTGACTTTGTCTGAGAGTCACATAATATATAATAACTGTGTGATGATATAAATATACCCATACAGGATGTGTAAACAGGAGTAAATACTGTATTATGTGCATATGTAATTACTGTTCATGCTACAACTGTCTTATTTTGGGGTGTATGTACATTGACATGCCCCTATCTGGAGTACATTACCATGTTTTACTTGTCCTCTTCCCCTTTTTTCATTCCTACCATTCCTGTCAGTGGCCCTTTTCAATAAACAGACCTCCCCAGACTAGTGTATTTATAATACAATCTATGTACTCTTAATGATCATCACCAAACCTTTATTGCAGTATGGCAAAAACTTGTTGGTAGTCTACTTTGCAGTGAGTACACTTTCCTATTATGTTTTAATACTGCCTTAATTGCCTTAAATTAAACCCTGGTAGTCATTGTGGCTGTTTGCACAATCTCGCAGAATAAGTCTGCCCATAGGTAAACTTGTCTGCATGTCTGAATATGTTCATGCTGCATAACATGGTTTCCGGGTGTTGCTGGCCATGAAACCTCACTTGTATCCGTGTAAGCATGATATGTGGCATGCATATGCAATTAACACTGCTGCTCATCGTGCAAACATATAAACTACATGTAGGCTTCACACTAAGCCTACATGGACTTTACTGAATCCCGGGTCAGTCTTGAATGGGTAGCCTGTGAGTACTCCAGTTCATTTTGATAAACGACTGCAAGCTATCTCCATACATTCACTTTTTATAAGTTCTTCATGCAGCAGCAGGTTTTAGATCTAAACATGTGTCAGTCATGCTTTTCTTACAGTTATCTCTTAGATATGTGCAAACTTGCATGGCTAAACATCATCTTTAACTCACATCATTGCTATACCAGGTTGCTGTGATAACCCTTCAGAGGTATCTGCTCTATTGTACTCAGTAGAGAATGCAGGATCATATTATAGGTTCATAGGTAGGTACTAGGCTATCTGCCCAAAGGCATTTATAAGCCTAGCCAGAATGTGTTGGCTTTTGCCACCCCCTTAGATTAGTTCCCTGTGCCTCTGTCCAGCAGAGCCATTGACGTGATCCCTGGGGTAAACCTTCTGTTTCCCATCCACTCATCAAGGTTTCTCTTAAATAGTGTTAGTGAGGAGCTCTGCCTAATGTAGATTGGAATCTTGTTCCAAAGCATGGGAAGTCTCTGGGACAGGAATCTATCCCTCCAGCACGTCCTATTTATTGTTGTGGTGAGGTTTAGATCCCTAGAGTGTGTGGCTCGAGGGGATATGGGTTTCTTTAGGTGGAGCATGTCCATCAATTCTGGGTTGGACCTGGCCTTGTATGTCAGACAGAGATCACCTCTGAGAAGGCAGTATGCAACTGAGTACAGCTGGAGTTTTTTCAGTCGAGCTGCATAGGACATCTGTTTGAGGCAAGTGATCCTTTTGGTGAGGTACTTCTGTGGTCTTTCCAGCTGTTGCAGGTGTCTTGTAAGGTACATCCCAAATGGGGCATTGAACTCTGTGATGGGTCTGATGAGTGATGAGTAGAGGGGCGCAATGACCTTTTTTGATCTGGATGCAAACCCTTTTGTGATTAGGTGAACCACATAGAAGGATTTTCTAACCACTTTGGCAATGTGATTATCAAAGGATAGATTACTATCTACTTGGGTCCCCAGATCCCTTATTATGTCTTTCGTATTCAGGGGACTACCACCTATGTGGTAGTTTGTGGGTACTTTGTTTTTTCCAAAGGGGATGACTATGCACTTTTTGGCATTTAGCTTGAGGCCATGATTTTGACACCAGGTATCTGTCTCAGTGAGAACCTTTTGTAGGATGTCTGTGTCAGCTGGAGAGTCAATTATAGCACCTAGTTTGCAGTCATCTGAAAACTTGGTCATCCATAGTCCTCGTGTGCTTGCCTGTACCTCTGTGAAGTATATGCTGAACAGGAGGGGTCCTAGGACTGAGCCCTGGGGAATGCCACTTGTAACCTGTTTATAGTCAGACCTAGCTCCCACAACTCTCACCATGTGGGTTCTGTCTGTGAGCTAGTTGGCAACCCATCTTGTGACATAGGGGTTTATGTTCAGGCTGGTGAGCATGTCTATAATACCAGAATGGGGAATGGTGTCAAAGGCCTTTGTGAGGTCTAGGTAGACTGTGTGTACCACCTTTCCCTCGTCTATAGCCTTGGTAACTGTCTCAAAGAAGTCCACCAGGTTTAGGAGGCATGATCTGCCCTTAACAAACCAAACTGGGTAGGATAAATTATCAACGACGGCTTTTACTAGAACCAAAGCTCCAAATTGCAAATTGCACTTCATCATTTCCCTAGTACTATGAAGCAAACCATTGCTGTGCTGCAAAGATTTATTTTATTTCATTTTTAATGTACAAAAGAGACTGCAGTAGTTGAACTGTTAGCTGTTCTTTATCTCCTTGGAAGTCTTGCAGTATATATTTTGAACTGTTGCTTCCAAACATTGCTTTATTTCCCATAACACACTAAGACTTTTTCTTGCCTAGGAAAAGCTTGGAGAGCAGCAGGCTGTGATTAGTATAACGTTATAAAATGGATTATCATTTTCAGCAACCTGAGCTTCAACTAATCTTTAGAACTGTCTGTGATGCTGACAATAAGTACAACCACATGTGAATTTGCTTATTATCTAAAACCAATAACCTACAGCTTGGCTGTATAACAAACAGTTCTGAAGGCTATACTTGGTTCATCTGCTGCACTCCCTGTTATACGTTATTGCCTATTGCTATTTGTGGCTCCTTTACTATTGCCCTTTGTATCAGTTATGTAGTACTTAATTGGACAACAGTGCAGCTGTATCGCTCACCGGAAAAACAAATGGATGGGAAAGCAGCCTTGTGGTAAATGTAGACTCTATTGTTTGTGTACAATGTTATTTCTGAATGCTTTATACGTTTATTTAAAATGTTCATAAATAGAATGAAAGTACATAAGAAATGGGACTGTGTTAATTAATTTAATCATCTGAGATTAAAATATATCTACCATGAATCCACAAACCATCTTCCTTTGGTCATATTTGAAGAAAACTATATCCAAGTTAATCAGCTGAGGCACTAAGCTTATGGTGTATACTAGGAAGCTCAGTTTGTGTATGGTTCTAAACAGTGGTATAAGTAACCACACTATTCCAGCATGTAAAAAAGCCAGTGTTTACAATCCCCCACTACACCCCACTATACAATTATTTGAGATGATGTGTGTGAATAATTTCAGGGACATTTGTAAACACAAAAGGATCTCCAGGGGTGAAAGTAACTTGACCCAAGATGAAGAAAAATTACTTAGCAGTATCTTTGACAACAGGTCATTAAGGATCATGAAACCTGATAAAGGGGGAGGGTTGGTAGTTATGGAACAGCAACGGTATGTGGATAGTATGTTAGGTCATTTATATGGGGATGGATATGAGCAAGTTTCAGTGAATTAATTAAATATAGCATATAGAAAGATAGATGCTACTCTATGCGAGCTGTTACTTAATAATCAAATCACTAAAGAAGAACATGACTTTATGGTACAGAAAAATCATAGGATTACAACCATTTTTGGCATCCCCAAGATCCACAAAGATGCCATCAACCCTCCCTTAAGGCCTATAGTAGATACTAAAACCTCTAAGACCCTGACCATTGCTAAATTTCTGGATTTTTGTCTGAGGAATAGTCTTGGTAGGTTCCATCATATTATGAAAGATTTGTGGGATTGTCTAAAAAAACTAAACCAGGACTTATACAAGGATGATATCATTCTAGTTACAGCAGACATGAAGGACCTTTTCAATGTCATACCACACTCTGAGGGAGTAGAATTGTTTTATGATCATCTGTGCAAGAACTCAGATTACACACACTCTAGAATATTCACACTCAGGACACTAACAGAGTTGGTCCTTGAAAATAATTACATTTGGTTTGAAGGGCAACTTTTTAGACAAACGACGGGGGTTGCCATAGGGGCAGTTTGTGCCCCCATCTTTGTAAATACTGCATTGGCCCAATGGGAGTTGACCAAGGTGTTCCCTTTTGATGGTTACAGTAGGTGTAAATTTTATGGTAGATATCTGGATGATATACTTATTCTGTGGGAAGGTAGTGAGGGTCAATTGTATGATTTTTTTTCTTTTTTGAACACTAGAACCTCCTTCCCAAGATATACTATGGAGACGAACACAATAAGTATCAGTTACCTTGACATCCAGATTAGAAAAAATAAATATTCTAAAAAGTTTACATCTACTATTTATAGGAAATCAATGTATTCAGAAAATCTACTACATTTTAACAGTGGCCACCCCTTGCATCAAAAAAGATCCCTAGTCAAAGGACAGGGTGTAAGGCTTACAAAAATGGTCAGTGAGTTAGATACATTCTACTATGAAAGAGATAAACTGTTAGGTATGTAGGAAAAAAAGGGGATGCCTACAATAATTTGTGAAACCCATATTAGAAGAGGTCACCTATAAAAGATTAT
>NC_056745.1:382152528-382325028 GCF_019279795.1 Protopterus annectens | reverse complement strand
AGATTAATCCAAATAGTTCTAGTGTTTACTTTGTAGACATATAAAAAGAATAAATAGGCTGAAGACTTCTGTTTACGAGTACATGAATGATACAGTATAAGAAGAAAGTTCTTCTAGCTAAGACTTGTTACATATGGCTTTCTGATGATATGTTTTTCCTTTACAGTCTAAATAATGATGTACCTTTCATGCTTTCAGATGTGGCATCCATCTCAAAGTCAAATCTGTCTACCAAGCAAACTCTGTAAGACAAAGCAAGATAGGAGTTCTGTGTTGCTTTCTCCCAAGTTATTAAAAAAAAAGATCAGGTCAAAGGAATTCTGAAGGAAATTTATTGGTTGGCAACATTGTACATCTAGATTTGTGGTGATAAAGATGGTTAAAAAACATAGGTAATATAATGAAAAAAGTAAGTTTGGTGGAGGGTGAATTAATGAAGATCTGGTTAAAATATAAACTCAGTGAAAGAACTGAAGGAGACAGCATAGAAAAGTGATTGCAATGTTGAGTTGTGTATCTGAGGACTGGAATGGGAATCCCATCAGCTTTAACTCACACACTGTGTGAACCTGAGCAAGTAATTTAACCTAATATGCTCCTGGGTCTACCCTGTAACACAAACGTTCATGTTCAGCTGAGAATATCCAGGTGTGAAAACAGATATAAACAAAACTGGCAAAATGTTTTAAACAAATAAAAATGAATATAAATTATCTTATTTAGTTAGTTAGTTAGTTAGTTAGTTAGTTAGTTAGTTAGTTAGTTAGTTAATTAGTTAGTCAGTTAGTTAGTTAATTGTTCATTCAGAGTTTTTAACTGGAGAAGAGCATTGATCCAAAACATCTTGAGGAAAGGAAAAAAGAAATATAATGCGATGGCAATAAAGTACGATACCATAAGCAAAAAAAAATTACAACCACTAAAACAGTAAAGACTATAATATGTCTCTATAATAAATATAAAACAAGATTAATATAACATTGGAATCAAAGCCAGTTCTCAACCAGAGAAAAATCTTGACAGAATCAAGGACCAATCAGAAATAATCAGGGACAATCAGAGAAATCAGGGACAGTTTTTAAATATTAGTACTCTGAACTTGAGAAGGACAGAATGAGGAAATGTGCATTGATATACATTTTCTGAAGTAATAAAGTCTATAACTCTAACTGTTGTTAGTATTTATTAAATAGAATTCACCATCTCTTCTCCAAAAGTCATCAGCTTCAGGATGGGGTTAAGAGGGACAGAACTACAATTTCAATTAAAATCAGGGATGGTTGAGAGGTATGATGTGAAAATTTTGAAGAACAGAGTGAAGACCAAGAATGAAAGGAAGAAAGCATATGAAAATGGAAGGATAAAGAAGTTAAACGAGATCTGTAACCCTAAACTGAAAAAAGTATGTCTTTCAATAAAACCTGAGCTTTTCTGCATTACTACTGTCTCTGTATCTGTATCTGTATTATTAGCATTTTCTAATTTATTATACCTCAAAATGGCCGAAAGGGGGGCTGCCATGGATGGCATGATTTTGCTCTACAGTCAATGCCTTCATCTTCCTGATGGCATTTTAGAGGAAAA
This sequence comes from Protopterus annectens, assembly GCF_019279795.1. Lineage (NCBI taxonomy): Eukaryota > Metazoa > Chordata > Ceratodontiformes > Protopteridae > Protopterus > Protopterus annectens. The sequence goes on along the minus strand of NC_056745.1, from coordinate 382,323,444 downwards.
CAGAGAAATCAATATGCTGAAAGGATCATTTACTGTGGGCTTCTCTCTCATCAGCTTATATGAGTACTGTGACTGCCGATCTTTGACTGTCAGCATCAATCTGCATTTTTAATTACTTTGCTTCTTTTGATTTTCATTAGTGGTAATTTCTGATACAGCATTTTAAGGAATGTTTGAATGATAGATTGGAAAATGTAACTGAGTTAATTGTTCTTTTCAAAGTAACAATGGTAGTTCAGTGTTCAAATCTGACCCCTCTGATTAATATGTGTTTCTTGGGCTTAGATGGCTTGTGTTGCATTCACACTTTTTTAATACTATAGCTAGAATTTGAGTCTTTTTTTTTTTAATCTTTGTTTCCCAACTGACTGACTTGTATCAACAAAACACTGCATACAGTGCAAAACTGCTGTAACAATATACCAAGGGAAACATACACTTTTACAGAAAAGACAATGTAGAAAACCAAAAGAAGAAGAAGAAGAAAACATGCCTGTTTGGAGTTTGCACGTTCTCCCTGTGTCTCCATAGGGTTTCTCCCACATCCAAAAAACATGTTTCCATCTCAAACTTACCAATGAATGGAGCTGTAGGCAGCAGCACAGACTCTGCATGGTGCCTTATAGGGGGAAGAGTTGTACAGACCAACCATTACGGGAATCTACAGTGGTGTGCAGTATCCTCAAGATAGGAAAACATGGATCACAGACTGCACACCATGGCAGGGATAGCCACTCAATGGTGTAAAATATGGCTCTAGGTGATTCAGTCATATTGGCTAATGTCACCAAAATGGGCAAGGGTAGTTACCAGTGACAAGTGGGATGAGGACCTGGCCTACTCTGACCTACACCAGGGACCCTTGCTAATGGTGGGAGGGGTATATATGCCCCTGTTGGCCAGTGTGTGCCCACCATAAAGCCCAGCAGCCCTGAGTCAATAAGCTACTGGCCGGCAGGTGTCTAGTTGCCCAGCTTGGGTTAACTGGGATAGCTCTGTTGAGCAAAAGCTGGACATAAAACCAACCAACCTGCCAAACATGAACTGAGAATTGCTACGCTTGATGTAGGTTCACTGACAGGGTGCAGTTTGGAAGTGGATGACATAATGATATAGAGGAAGCTGGACATCCTATGTATCCAAGAGATGAGATGGAAGGGCAGTGTAGCAAAGCTACTTGGCTTGGGATCAAGACTCTACTACTCAGGAGGGGGACAGGCTAGAAATGGTGTAGAAATTGCAGTGGCAGTCAGTGAGGGAAAATATCATCAGAATTAATGATAGACTCATGGCAATCAGACTCCAGTGTAATGATAGGGCAGTATTCATAATCTCAGCCTATGCTCCACAGTAGGGTTGTGATAGTGAGGAAAAGAGTGCGTTCAGACAGTAGTTGCAGAACCTACTAGAAGCAGGCCAACATGAATTGGTGTTGATAATAGGTGACTTGAATGCACATATCGGGACAGACAGAACATGATATGAGGACTGCCTGGGTCCACATGAGTGGGGCAACAGGAATAAAGAAGGAGAAGTTATTCTAGACTTCTGTCTGGCAAATAGCTTGATAGTAGCCGACACATGGTTCAGAAAGAGAGACAGTCACAAGATCACATACAAGAGTAGTCAACATGTAACTCAGGTAGACTTCCTCCTAGTACGTAAAAGGTACTGGGGTAGAATCCATGATTGAAAACTCATCCCCAGTGAAACAGTTGGCCCACAGCATAAACCACTAGTTGCCTCAATCAGCTGCAAGCAGTGGTCAGAGAAGGCTCTAAGGTCAACCGAGATCAGGCTGAAGACCTGGAAGTTGACTGGAGAGGAAGTACAACAGTTCAAGGAATTACTCAGGGCTCTAGCACCCCAAGAAGAGGAGGAAATAGGCGGAGTTGAACAAGAATGGCAGCGCCTAAAAACAGCATGTGTCAGGATGACAGAAAAGATAGGTGGCCAATCCAGGTATGGAAATAAGGTACATAAGAAAAGCTGGTGGTGGAATGTAGAAGTCCAGGAAGTCATCAAAAGCAAGAAGGTTGCAGGAAGAAGTGAGAGATAGAAAAAACTGACCAGGCTAGGAAGGATTACTGGCTGGCTAACAAAGAAGCTAAGAAGGAAGTTGCAATAGCGAAGAATAGGGTGTCAGAGGCACTCTACCAACTTCGGGAAAGTGACTCAGTAAGTGGCACAAAGAAACTATATCAGATTGCAAGGCAAAGACAGAAAGATAAACAAGATAGTCAGATACCCTTCATAAGGGATGCCAGTGACAACCTGCTCTCCAGTCCACAGGACATCAAAGGCAGATGGAAGGAGTATTTCCAGCAGCTTCTGAATGAAGAAAACTCCACAGAAGCTGTACTGCCCCAGAAACAGCCTACAATAAGAGACGAAGAGGAGCCCACCCTAGATTAAGAACAGCACAGGAAAGCATCAGGCTCAGATGAGGTCACAAAAGATATGATAAAGATGCTGGGTGAGATAGGGGAGAAATGGCTCCTGAGAGTACTAATAGCAGTGTGGAGACAAAGGAGTGCCCCAGATAACTGGAGAATAAGCATACTCATGCCAGTGTACATGAACAAAGGGGACATCCACAACTGTAGGCAGTACAGAGGCATCAAACTCCTATCACATTGCATGAAGGTTCTGGACAGGGTGATTGATAAACGGATACTCAGAGTAGTAGAATGTAAGATGGGAGATGTGCAGTTTGGATTCAGATCAGGATGCAGTACAACTGACCCGATGTTTGCAGTGAGACAGATAATTGAGAAGAAGCTAGAGATGAAGAGAGAGTCTAACTGGGCATTTCTAGACTTGGAGAAAGCATATGACAAGGTCCTGAGAAAGCTGATCTGGCAGTACTGCGGTGGTTTGAAGTCCCAGAAACATTGGTAGAATTAGTGCAGGCTATGTAGAAGGACCCAATGACTCAAGTACGAACAGTGTTTGGCCTCACGGAGGGGTTTCCAGTGGAAGTGGGTGTATACCGAGTTCAGCTCTGAACCCACTGCTGTTCATACTGGTGATGGACTACATTAGCAATCAGGTCAGGGGGGCAGATCAACAAAGCTGCTGTATGCAGACGATGTGGCATTACTCTGAGCTAGAACTTCAGCAAAGGATAGGAGAATGGAATCCAAAACTGAAAGCACATGGAATGAAACTAAGCACATATAAGACAGTAGTAATGGCAACAAACTGGGGAAATCAGAAGAAGCTGAGAATAGAGACAGAAGGGAAGATAGTGGAACAGGTACACAGCTTCAAGTATCTGGAAGGGGTAGTTGAGGAGAAGGGAATTCTGAATGAAGAGGTCAAAGCTAGAATCAGAGGGGCTGCAGCCAACGGGCATAGAGTGTCTGGTGTAGTCTATAACAGAAGAATGCCAAAGAAGCTAAAAAGTGAGGTGTACAAGACAGTGGTATGACCAGTACTACTGTATGGTACAGAAACATGGGCAGTAAAGGCAGAACGCTGAAAAAGCTAGAGGTGATGGAAATGAAGTGCCTGAGAAGGGTGGTAGGATGCACACTGTGAGACAGACGAAGAAATGAGGACATAAGAGCAGAAGCCAAGGTAGTTCCAATTGCAGAAAAGATCAAAGAGAACAGATGTTTGGATACATGTGCAGAAAATCAGAAGAAATTCTGGTGAGAAAGATTTGGGACAGACAGGAAGAAGGTTGGAGGAAGCAAGGACATCCAGCAAAGAGGTGGATAGATTGTGTGAAAGAAGACCTGCAACAGTCAGGCATGATTGCTGAAGAAGGCAGGAGTGTGGCACTGAATCAAGTGAGTTGGCAACAGTTAAGAAGATACCCCGACCCCATGTAGAAAAAAAATGGGAAAAAGGGGGCTGATGATGACAATGTAGAAAAATGTGAAATCAAATACTGACAGAAAATAAGAAAAGTAAGATGAACATATTTCTTTCTTTTTTAGTTTGATTAAAGGAAAAGAAAACTAGTTTGTAATAATAAAAAAATAAACTCACTATAATTTGTGTTTTCTTATTCATTTGCTTCTGAAAACTAAGCTTGAAAGTCTTGCTTTTGTTCAGACTCCAGACTACACTTTATCTGAGGTGTGATGCTTGCAATCTGTGATTGATAAGGCACGTTTAAGTGCCATTGTTTAAAAGCCATGTTTCTTAATGGTTCTGTAGTTGGAAAAAGTGACAACCTAATTACTTTGCCACTGTTTGTAGCCTTCATGATGCAACAGAAAATTAGATGACTGCAGGAAAGAAAGACAAACGGAAATAAGTTCAGACATAAAATAGCTGAAATGATTACTAAACTGTGCTTTTTCTGGATGTGACAGGTTTAGTACTGGATTACAGAAAAGTAAAATCACTTTTTGGAACGAAAAACTTGACATTTGGTTGCAGTTATCCTAGTGAATGAAGAAGCTGTGAAAAAGAGAAACAGAGAGAGAGAGAGAGAGAGAGACAACAAGTTATAGAAAGAATTGTAGATTAAATAAAGAGAAAGAAGATGAAAAGATAAAAGGAAGAGAAAAGAAAGAAACAAAGACCAACATGTTCTTCTTTCGGCTTTTTCCCGGTTAGGGGTCGCTACAGCGGAACTCCAGTCCGCTAATGATTGGCAGTAGATTTTTACTGTGCCGAGGTGCCAGCTCGACGCCCAACCTTCAACAAAGGCACACCCATTCACGCATGTCTTTCGAACGCCACTCAACCGCGGGGAGGACATGCAGACTTCACACAAAAGGCGCTCCAGCCGAGAATCGAATTTGAGAACCTCTTGCTGTGAGGTGTCAACACTACCGCTGCACCACTGTGGCTTAAACAAAGACCAACATGTAATGTGCATAATTAGAAGTGGTTATAAAACGATTTAGACAAATAAAAGTTAAAGAAAAGAAGACACTGTTTTGTTAGTGCATTATCATGCATTCAGCATCTTGAAAGAGGTGGTTATCATAACTTTTTTCTCCTAAATTCAAAAATAGCATTATTATTATTCCTTATGGTAGGAGGAATCGACTGATATATATTCAAATGTATTTTTCCTCAAGCACAAAGTGGAATGCCAGAAATTGACAATAACCTCAAGAAAACCTAAGACTTTTGATTCTATCAAAAGCATAATCCAAAAAGCTAAATCATTATCCAGACAAAACATAGGCACAGACTGACAAGTGTCTGTCTTGCAAAACATTTTATTTTATTCCTGTTAAAATGTCAAAAATAGGGTGACAAGATAGGTACTTGGTATTGTTAAGAAGGGTACAGTGGTGTATAAGAGGATCTTCTGGAAAAATTGATCCTAAACTTTTGTTTTGTGTGATTGTTTTTACCAGGCTGAGGAGTGGTGATTCATCATTGTGACATAACAGAAATTCCCTGAGGATGCAAGAGCAGAGTAAGTGTTTTTTTTTTTTTACATTTATTTCATTGAATTCCACTCATTGACACTTATAGTTGTGCTATACAGCAAATCTACTGCATTTTGTTCTGTTATAAAGTTTGTTTACAGTTTCACTGCATTTTTGTACTGTTTTATACTGTTTTAACTGTATTGTCATTGCTAGTGTTTCATTACTGTAATTGCATTTTTATTGAATTACTTAACTGTAAACTGCTTTTTTATACTGAGAGTTGTATTTTCTGTTTGTGAGTGCTCTATCTGTGGTTTTTCTGTGGATTTTCTGTGAGGTTTCTGTGTTCTGGTCAAGTAGCATAGTCTGGATAGAGCCCTTCTGTATACAGGCCTGGTTGCTTTACTTGTTGACTTTCCTGTGTTTCTGGCAGCCATCTTATGCCTGTAGGTGCTTGTGTTCTCAGTTAATGAGAGTAACAGGGCTGCCTGACCTTCTCTAGCATGAGAGATTGGTTGAAAGAGCAGGGGCTAGCAGGACTGGGTAGTAATTCGAGCTTCTAGATTCTTCCATCTTTTCTGGTATCTGAACCCTGTGTTTGCAGGGTGTTGCAATGGTTTGCTCATCGTGCACTGCCGCTGTGCTGTTTTAACCCATTATGAGGTATCTCAGTTGCATTTTTTTCCATTAGCAGCACTCCTGTGTTACTGATGCCCTCCCTTGCAACTACTGTGCTAATTTTATCCAGCCCTACTCATACCTATAGGTACTCTATTCTGATAGTACCCACTTTACCATCCTTGGCCTCTCCTCCACAGATTCTGACAACCATGGACAGACAATTTCCTGTGGTTTCTCCTGCTAGTCTGGTTGATATTGGCATCCTGAGACAGTGTAGAAACTGCCTCATGTGCACTGACAACCCTCTTCTACCACCTAGGAACACAATATGTGAGAGATGCAATTACATTAAGAACCTAGAATCCTTGCTGTCTCAATCACAAGCCAGTACATCTGGCACTGAGAAGCTTGTCTGCACAAACACCACAAACACCATACCTCTAACACCACTCACACCTGTACAGTATATTCCTACATGTGTGGAGGTGCTCAACAAAAGCATACCTAAACAAAAGAGACTTCCAAGGCAAAACCACACACGCACATCACAACCCACCGCACCAAGCACCCACACATAGTACACATGCCTGTGTCTCACAGCCTCTAAGGCCCAGCCACAAACCCAACATACTAGTCATAGGAGACTCTATCGTGAGATACACAGATGTGCTCCTCACCAGGCTAGACAAGGGGAAAGTCACGTTAAGTTGCTTGTCAGGTGCTAGAATCCGCATTATCACTCACACACTAAAGTCTCTCAACAACAGGTACTGTAATGACTCTGTCATAGTCTATGTTGGTGTGAATGACTTAAGACATACCTCTCTGGACTATATAAAGAGACATGATTGAGCTTGCTGAATATGTGTCCCAGCATGTATGTCCCTAGCCTTAAGCAGCATCCTACTGTTACCCAGAATGATGCCTCAGTAAAAACAGAAAATTATTGACTTTAACAGCTGGCTTAGACTCTGGTGTCATTCCAAGGGGATCCAGTACCTGACAGCCTGGGAGGACATGATTGACAGACCACGATGCTTTGCCAGAGATGGCCTTCATCTGTCTCCCCTGGGCTTGAGGCTTCTGGCAAAGGCTCTTGCCTCCCCCATAGTGCCTTTTTTTAGGCAAAGTCATGAGGACAAAATTACCAACATGAAAAATTATTCTAAACAAAATTTAAAGGTCATGCTGCTAAATGCTAGGAGTCTTAACATGAAACTGCACTCATTGCAAGCATTCCTTGCCTTGGAAGATGCTGACTTTTTTTGCAGTCACTGAAACCTGGTTCAAAACTGTATTAAGCATCCCAGCCTTACAAAGTTATTTGTCCTACCATACTTTCAGACCCAAATGGTGGGCTACAATGTCAAAGGAGGTGGAGTTTCAATATTTATCAAAGACATACACACCTCCAGGCTGGTCAAACAGTATGATGCACAGGAGTCACTCCAGGTGCAGTTAATTGTTGATAAAACACCTATTCAAATCATAGTTAGCTACAGACCCCCCAACCATAACTCAGGAGGCTCACTCCACCTATCTGGACTTACTTGAATCCATCAAGATTCAACCCTCTACCCTGATCCTGGGTGACTTTAACTCCCCAACCATAGAGTGGAAGACCTTTTCTAGTTCATACACAAAACCCAGACATTACTCGACTTTGTCAACACCAGTGCATTTGATCAGCTGGTTGACATCTCCACAAGATGTGAAAATATCCTGTACTAACCAACATGAGTAGCCACTGTAGCACCCCTACATTGGCATCCTCCTTGGTAAGATCTAACTATATTGCAATCACTTTCAAAGTCAACATTTCCCCTGACACCCCACCCCCCTTGAAAGGGTCGAACAAAAAAACTTTTCCAAAGCTGACTACAACCTCCTGAGAGTAGGTATAAGCAACTTTACAGCCACCATCCCTTCAGTTGGAACAGGCACTAATGTCCAAGCCTACACCAAAAAAACTATATGAGCACCTATATAGCTGCATGGACTCAGCAATACCTGATAGGACCAAATCATCTTCTTCAAGGAAGAGTAAACTTGTCTGGTGGACAGCAACAATAAACAGACTCTATAATCAAAGGAAAAAATTGCTGTCCAGGACCAAGAAGGAGCAGGTGCAAAGTTGGAAGCAATCTCTCCTTTGTCTGAACAAACAAATAAGGTCACTGGTGAAATCCTCTAAGGCTAACTTTGAGTCCAAATTGGCCACATTCACTAAGGACAATCACATGGCCTTCTTCGCATATGTCCGCAATCTCAAAGGTAACTCCCAAATCTTCTCTGAATTGGTGGTTAAGAATACCACATACACAAACACCATAGATATAGCCAACCTGCTGGCAGACAAGTCCAGTGCAAACTTCACCCCCTGCCCCCCCATCAATAAACCAGGACAACCCCAGCACCTGTCCCTCTCCCCTCATCATCATGGAGCAGGTCATTAATGCCCTCTCAAAGGCAAAAAATACAGTCTCCATGGGATCTGACATCATCTCTGGCTGTGTCTTATATGAACACAGGCAAGAGCTCTCAGCACCACTAGGCACCCTATTCAACCAAAGCCTGTGCACCAGCTTCATCCCAGCAGAATGGAGGACAGCCACTGTCATCCCTCTACACAAACGTGGAGCATTCACCAACCCAGGCAATTATAGGCCCATCACCCTAACTAGCCTGATCTGCAAGGCCATGGAACAAATTACCATGGACCTTATAAACAAGGACATTGGCAACCTCCAAACACTTAATTCCACACAGTTTGGTTTTGTTAAAGGAATATCATTACTGTTAAACTTGGGCACCTTCTTCAAAATAGTCACCAAAGCCATGGATGAGGGGAAGACAGTGCACACCACCTACCCTGATCTACAAAAAGCCTTTGGCACTATTCCCCAAACAAGCATAATAGATAAACTCTCCCAGCTAGACATCAACCCATATGTTACCAGATGGATAGCTAACTGGCTCACTGATAGAACCCACTCAGTCAAAATAGGGGAAGCCACCTCTAGTAGTAGACCCATAACAAGTGGCATACCCCAAGGATCGGTCTTGGGGCCTCTACTGTTTGGGATATACTTTTCTGAGGCACAAGCTAAAACCACTGGTCTGTGGCTGATCAAGTTTACAGATGACTGCAAGGTGGGTACTGTCATAAATTCATCTAGTGATGTGAACATCCTCCAAGAGGCCCTTACCCAAACTAAAGACTGGTGCCAGAAGTATGGCCTCAAACTGAATGCCAAAAAAATGCATCATTATCCCCTTTGGGGAAAATTGCATCCCCACTAATTATCACATTAATAACAATGTACTAAGCATGCAATCAGTCATGAGGGACTTGGGCATCCAAGTTAATAGCAACCTGACTTTTGACCACCACGTTGCCTTCGTTGTGCAGAAGGCTTTCTACAAGGCCCACCTCATAAGTATGGGTATTTCCTAAAGGAACAAGGAGGTCATAACATCCCTGTACTCCTCCCTTATCAGACACATTATCGAATACAATGCCCCCTTCGGCATGTACCTTGCCAAGAACATGCAGCAGTTGGAGAGACCACAGAGGTTCCTGACCAGGAAAATCCAGGATCTCAAACACATATCTTTACAGATAGGCTAAAAGCTCTGTCCCTCTATTCAGTCTCGTACAGACTACTCAGAGGCGACCTGTGTCTGGCATGCAAGACCATCTCAGACTCAACTTTGATGGAGTTGCTGCATATCCATAAGTCAAAATCTACTCACACAACCTGCACGCAAGGCCTCAACCTGGTCTGTGACATTAATAAAACTTGTTGGTGGGATAGATTTGTGTCCCAACGACTCCCCCATCTGTGCAATAGACACCCTCCCTCTCCATGTCAAACAGTGTACCTCACTAGTCCTCTTTAAGAGGAACCTGAATGACTGGATGGGAAACTAAAAAAATACTCCTGGGATCCCACCTGTGTCCCTGCTGGACAGGGAAAACAGGTGCTGACTTGATGGGAACATGGGTGAAATTCTTGACTAGGCTTATAAGGGCCTTTGGGCCAATAGCCAAATATCATCCTATGAACCTATGAACTGCATACCAGCATGAAATGTAAAGGGTCTGCAGCAGAGCAATTGGAATTTCAATATATAACACTCAGTCTGAATTATACTTAGTCAAATTTCCAAGTACAGAGAGTCAAACAAAATCACAAATGACTAATCCCCACTGACATACAGGAATAAAACCATGATCACAGCCTAGATGACTGAGGGTCATTTAATGGTCTGGGCACTGGAGGGGCTGACCAGGGAGCAACAGGAATGATGAGGTGGAGCCTGCTTACCTATATCTGTGGAGAGGGATAAGAAAAGCAGGCCCTGGGTGCAGACTCTACAGAAAATTCATTGATGGAAACCAGGGATTCTTGAACATGCCTTGCTTTTAGTTGGACAAGGTTGTAGAGTGATCCAGTGCAGGAAACACATTCTTATATATGCCCGCTGCATGTCATCCCTCCCATCTCCACCACCTGACCTTTAGACTTCTTGAGAATGAATGAACAGGCCAACTGGATCACTAGAAGGAGAAGTTATAGTCATTGTGGAAGCAGGAGAACAGGAGCAAAAAGTCTATAAAAAGTAAATCACTCTGCATTTAGAGTTATAAAGTGGTGAGAGAAGTCAAAGTAGTGCAATTTAATAGTGAAAAGTTAATAAACAGCAAATGTAGTTTAGAACAACTCTTGGGACTGTCTTCTAGCATTAGTAGAATATAAAAAAACTTCTCTGCAAGGTGTTGGTCATTTACAAGTTCAATTACTTATGAACTGTATACTAATGGAAGGATTCCCATATGGAATTCATTGCTGATGCCTGAGAATCATTTTCAGGATATGAAACAGATTCAGTCAAGACAGAAAATGTATTATGCCAATCCGGGAATAAAATAAGTCCTTATTCTTTAACTAAAAGGGGCGGCCACGGTGGTGCAGTGGTTAGCATTGCCACCTCACAGCAAGAGGTTCTCCAGTTCGATCCTCAGCTGGGGTACCTTCTGTGCGGAGTCTGCATGTCCTCCCTGTGGTCACGTGGGTTTCCTCCGGGTGCTCCGGTTTCCTCCCACATCCCAAAGACATGCTGCAGGTGGATTGGACACTCTAAATTGGCCCTAGGTGTGCGTGTGAGTGTGCCTTCTGTGGAAGGTTGGGCGCCGGGCTGGCAACTCGACACTGTAAAACTCCACTGCCAATTAATGTGCGGACAAGGTGATCCGCTGTGGCGACCCCTAACCGGGAAAAAGCCGAAAGAAGAAGAAGAAGAATTCTTTAACTAAAAGGATGAAATGGGAATTCAGCAAAGATCTGAAGAAAAGCATCCAGAAGCAGTTGTGATGAGGAGAAATGATTGACCAAAGTAATTTATAATTTGAAATACAGATGAGAAGCTGTTTGGAATAAATATATGTCATCTGTCCAATGTGACTATGGCTGGAATTCATACAGGTTACTACAAAGTCTACACTAATTAGTGTCGCCTTTCTGAGTGAAAAGATAGCACAAGCAATGTGGTAGGGATGCTCTTGACTACAAAAAGTGTACACTAAGCGTACACTTAGTGGTAGCCTTTATGACTCCCATGGCATGTCTCAACCAATGTAACAAGGACTCACTGGTGCTTTTAGAATTATAGATGTGGTAAGTGAAGCTATAAAAATAACATCCAGGGAAATATACAGAGAAGTATCTCAAGAATCATTCAGCCAGCATGCTGAAAAATTACCTCAAAGTGCTGAATGGAAATGAAGATGAATTTCCACCTGCATCTACATCAGCTAAGACATCAGAAATGTCACCCTTACAATATTTACAGTAGCTGAGACATGGAACATTGTTGAAGTGACTTGCTGAATATGCCAACTGTGCATTAAGTAACAACATGTCTGTCAAAGTTCTACAGCAATTTAAAATGTATAGTAACAAGCCTGAAGTCCCATATTGCTAGATAAAATGCCTCAATAGAAATGTACTTTCAAAAATGCCGTTTCATAGTTACATGTGTATAGCTATTATGAACAAAGTTCACCAGCTCTCAGAAGTTAGCAGAAGGGGCCATAATAGAAGAATACAGAGTCAGATGGGAGAGGACTTCTGGGGCATAACTGAGCAGATGTAGCTAGACAGGAGTAGATTAGTAGTGACAAATGAGGCAGCAGTCAGACAGGAGTGAATCTGGGGAATATACAGTGGTGAGAGAAGTAGAAGTAGTGGACTTCAATAGTAAAATATTAATAAATAAGAACATTAAAGTGAAGAGAAAATTAAAACAACCAGTAAACACTTGCGGTCTCACAGTGCTGCAGAAGAGGGAATAATGTCTTTTACCCAGGATCATGTGATCTTGCAAATCTTCTAATTAAATTAGGGGGTGGAGTTAAATCCTCTATATGAGGTACAGGTGAGCTGCTTGTCTTCTAAAAAAAGCTTTACATAAGGTTTCCTGTATGCTTTTTATATAATCAGGTGCCATTATACTTTTTCACTTAATACTGCAGATATTATTGAATGCAGTTTTCATGAAACTCAGTTTTGTGATTTGTCACGTAACAGACTTTCAGTGGCTTCAAGTAGACCAACGTTCTCATATTCTGGATAAACATTTTAAATCCCCCATGAAGGCCATTAGAAAAATATAGCACAGAAAATTACAGCACAAGGAATACACCAGCTTAACTGTCCCATGATGTGCTGTGCTGTGCTGCCCTGTCTGGCTTCATAAGAAATCCAATAATTCTCAAACATATTGTGAAGAGTATGTACATTTCATTGATGACAAATGAGAAATAAATGTTATGGACATTGCACTGTGTCATTACAACAGAGAAAGATGACTAGTCTATTTTATGGTCTGACTTCAGCTTACCTGCCACCTTGAAGGTTGTTGAGAATTATCCAGTTTGTGAGACTTATGTTCTGTTGTCTGATCCTGGCATTCCACAAGTCCAGACAGACTACAGAAATACTGGCAATCATGTAATTGTGTAAATAGTTCAGGAGACGTTGAATATTAGAGGGCTTCCTGGCTTAGTAAAAGAAATGATGATCAATCCTCTTTTAACAAAGTTATCCCTGATGCAGCAGATGTGCATGCTTTTTCCAGGATGGAGATCATCAGGAGATATGATGTGGGTTTGCAGTCTTATGCTAATGATAACTCAGCAGTTTTTCCAGAAAGTGGACACCCAGGTATACAGTATTCATCAGCTCAGCATAGGTAGGCATTGATACATGGAACACAATACCAAATAAAACAGTTCAGAACAACCAAGCAACCAGTCAAAACAATTAATACCACAAGTCAGTAGTGACTACAGCATTGGAATAATGCACATTTCCCTTCTCTCACAAGTAAAAACAGCAAATGCAGTTCAGAACAACCAAGCAGCCAGTCAAAACAATTAATATCATACGCCAGTAGTGACTACAGCATTGTAATAATGTGCATTTCCCTTCTCTCACAAGTAAAAACAGCAAATGCAGTTCAGAACAACCATGCAGCCAGTCAAAACAATTAATACCACATGCCAGCAGTGACTACAGCATTGTAATAATGTACATTTCCCTTCTCTCATGAGTGAAAACAGCAAATGTAGTTCAGAACAACCATGCAGCCAGTCAAAACAATACCACATGCCACTAGTGACTACAGCATTGCAATAATGCACTTTCCCTTCTCTCTCAAGTAGACACAGCAAATGCAGTTCAGAACAACCAAGCAGCCAGTCAAAACATTTAATACCACAAGCCAGTAGTGACTACAGCATTGTGATAATGCATATTTATCTTCTCTCACAAGTAAAATTAGCAAATGCAGTTCAGAAAAACCAAGCAGCCAGTCAAAACAATAAATACTATCAGCCAGTAGTGACTACAGCATTGTAATACTGCACAGTTCCCTTCTTTTGTAAGTAAAAGCAAATGCTCAATGATTAAAAAAAATTTACTAGTGAGGCATGCTTTTTAAAGGGATCACAGAAAAGGTCAAGTGCAGTGTAAAAATAAATGGAAGTAAGTCATTTCATTGATGGTGTAGGGATAGCTTTTCAATCATAACCAGCAATTTGGAGATGAGGTGTGCACCAGTCAACATGCCCTTTGTCCCTGTTTAGGAAACTGTGCCGGCTGTCTTTCGGAAATAACAGACTGAATATTGGTTTTGAGGATGAGATTAAACTGCAGCAAAACAAATCTGCTGATAGTTTACCCTTTGTTCCACCATGGCTCAATAGTTAATTGTGCACTCTTTGATATTTGTCTGAATTGGAAATATTTAAATTTGTATTATATAGTGAAGAATCTGGGACTGTTTCTTTAGAACATCCTTATCTTTTCAGATTAGGTCACCATGTCTACACATTCAGCATGTTTTTCATCTTAGAAACTTCTCTATAAAGTATCTTATCTCAAGAACAAACTACAAGTCTTGCTATGTTTCATTAATTCCTGCTTAGAAAAATATTATTCTCTATACCTAGTACCTTGCGGAAGTCATTTTGATACCTGGTACAAAACTGTGAACACATCATTTCAACTTTAGTTACCTAAAAGGACCTATATACCATCTTTTTTGCAGAGTCTACATTGACTGCCTGTTGCATATGAGACTGCCATCAAAGTGTGGGTGATTTCCACCGCACTCTCAATATCAAAAAACATACTGCCCAAATCACTGTTCCACTTGCTAGTAGTTAGTAAAGATTCTAAGGTCCTAAATTAGTTGATGCTTTCACATTAGTTGCCACTACTCATTGCAATTCTGTATTTCAGCAGAGATACAAAGAGATTATAATTATATAAATGCAATAAAATGTTCTGTCTGACCAGCCATACAATCTAATTTCTCTAATTTTGTGTAATTCAAAATTTTATTCCACTAGTTATCCAAGTTATTATCTATCAATGTTGTTTATGTATGTGTGTATATCTATCTAGACACACACACACACACACTCACACACACACACACACACACACACACACACACACACACACACACACACATATATATACACACTTACATACATAAGTACATTTATTTAATTTTAATTTATTTTATTTAATTTTATTTATTTGATTTACCAAGGTAGAACACTAATCTCAATGAACCACATTCAGACTCTGCATGGGAATATACATTCAACAATGTAAATATATACAACCATAATAAAACATTAAAAAAGGAAGCACTTACAGAATAAGGTGAAAACCCAGCAAAGGGCATATCTAGAATAATCATATTACAATACTGTTATAAAAATATTTACAATGGTTGTGTTGTGTCTTTCGGCTTTTCCCGGTTAGGGGTCGCCACAGTGGAACTCCGGTCCGCTAATGATTGGCAGTAGATTTTTACATGCTGGCTTGCTGGGCCTAACGCACAACCTTCAACGAAGGAACGCCCATTCACGCATGTCGACACACAGAAGACGCTCTAACTGAGAATCGAACGGGCAGCATCTAACTGAGGCGACAACGCTACCGCAGCACCACCACCTGCAACAAAACATCAGTAACTTGAACCATGACATTACAATGTTTATAATGCTTAAAGAAACAAAGTAAGTTTTGTTTTGTTTTGTTTTGGGGGGGTATAGAGGAGGAATAGAATATAATAATTCTCACTTCCATCTCACACATCCTCAGCAAAAGAGCATGCTCCTCTTCTGAGCTTTCATGACCTCATTGCATTAAATATCTATCTATAGCTATTTATCTCTCTCTATCTCTCACACACAAACACACACACACACACACACACACACACACACACACACACACACATACACACACACACACACACACACACACACACACACACACACACACACACACACACACACACATATATATATTACGTATATAAGACTCAACAGGAAAGGAAAACCCTAAGCCTTGTCTGGAGGAGACCCCCACCCCTGCATTATGTGTGGTTGTCAATGCCACTGGACCAAAGAGAAGTCTCTAGACAGTTATACAACTGGTTTCTCCCAAGAGCATTTTTTCCCTTCAACTAGGAAACCACCATGAAGGTGATTTTTAAAACACGTAAGCATCCAATGCAGTACAAGCCATGAGCCTAGGATTGGATTAACAATTTACAAAGTAACAACTACACAGAATGTGAGGGGTCATGGGTTCAGTCCCCAAACAGGGGTCAGAGTTACTTTCCTCTTAAATTGTTAATATAATACTAGATTGTAAGTAACAAAATTATTGGTCTAAAGACTCTTAACTACCAAGACAGGCTTGAAGCCCTACACCTATATTCTGTTTCTTATAGATTCCTCCATGGAGATCTATGTCTCTCATTTGAGCCATTAAGTACTCAACCCTCCTTGTTTTGTTGTACCCCTGTCAGACAAACAGCTCCATAAATATTTGAAGTAATAGTTTAGATATCCAGCAACATTTAAATAAAACGTTGTTGGGCAGATATTACACAAAGTTTATCCTCTCTCTTTAACAAATTGCCTTAAATGTAAACTGGAGTGACAGCCCTGCATCCTTCAAGATGAACCTTGATGATTATATGATCATCTGTCTATTTATTCCTCCTGATGGATCTATTTTGCCTCTATAAAAGTAGAATGTACATCTTAAAGTGGATATTAGCAAGGTGTGAATGATTTATAAATTTGCACATCTTGCAATTCCTATGATCCTATGATTATGTATGTGAGCTCAGATTATACCTACTTCAGCAGCTTAATATCAAAAACTGAAGTAAGACCCACTACTTTAGTACATGGAGCTAAGTACCTTACCATACGTGGTATAAAAGGCTTTCTGGGCCTATATCTTAAGTTTGCTATACCTGTCACAATACCATACATACCCGCACATACACACACACACACACACACACACACACACACACACACACACACACACACACACACACACACACACACACACACTGCATTTCCTTCTAAATGCAGCCAGGAAAATATGAAAAATATATATTACCAACACTGCTCCTAAATAACCTTTCACTCCCACATAGCTGTAAAGGGGCACATCTTAGAAATTAAATCATTGCTCCTCTTTTCTTAACTCTCCAAAGAAAGACACCACTCTGTTCTGTAAGTTGTGCTCCTGCTCTTTGTTGCACTGCAATGACCAGAATTGCAAGTTTCCTTGCTAAGTAAATACTTTAGCCTACTTAAACAGAGTGGTTAAACTGCTGGTATTCCATGTTATAAAACTCATCCCTGGAATAACTTATATTGCAACACCCTGCCATCTGCAATATTTATTAAAAAGCTTCAAGTCAAATGAATGATTATTTTGCAAACAAATAGTTTTGCATTGTTCAACCAGAACTTGAAATAGCAGTTCAACGATTACTGGTACTGCAAGTTCTAATAATTTTGGCTGATTATACACTATGTACAATTGTACAATTATACCCTCGGTGGTGGTGCTGCGGTAGCGTTGTCACCCCACAGTTAGACGTTGCCCGTTCGATTTTCAGTTAGAGCATCTTCTGTGTGTCAACATGCGTGAATGGGACTTCCTTCGTTGAAGGTTGTGCGTTAGGCCCGGCAAGCCAGCACGTGAAAGTCTACTGCCAATCATTAGCGGACCGGAGTTCCGCTGTGGCGACCCCTAACCGGGAAAAGCCGAAAGACACAAAAAAATACACTATGTACAATTATCATAACTTCAGTTTTAAACAGACCCAAAATTATATCTGTCATCCAAACAAGGAATTTGCACCTACCCTGCACTACAAACAAATTTTGTTTGTAAAATTAGGCACTGACTGCCTACAAATAAACACACATCCTATTATCATAAATAAAGTCACATTTTTTGTCATTAAGTTAGCAACAGGACCTAGGAGAGCTACTTTATCTTTGTCTGACACAGTCACCACCAACATGATCCAGTTTAGCATAGATCATGACAGATAGAAGCTCACCTACTTCTCTGAGTAAGTAAACCAAATAACACCATATTCATTTTTTATTAAACACCTGCAAATGTTCGTGATCACAAGCAATTCTCACAACAGTGGAAATTCTTGTCCACATTGATTCACCTAGCATTTTTACACATACTGCTAGCAGCTTTCTGTTTCTGCAGTAAGCATGCTCTAAATGTCTTTGATTACTGTACATAATGTGCATAGAAATTGTTGCCCTAAATTAATATTCCATTGCTAGGTCTTAAACACAATCATGTCTCAGTGGTAATACAGATGGTACAGTTAGATACTGTAGGAAAAGCTACAGCTGCTGTGGATCCAGTGGGTCTATATTAGAAGATCGAATGTTTAGGTGATCGAACACCTAAACATCGATCTTCTAATATCGAATCTGAAAACAGCAAACTTCCCAGGGAAACACGTCCTTTGGCCACTAAAACAAAACAAAACTTTACATCCAAAGTAAGTGGGGGGCTTTGCCCCCCACACCCCCTAACTAAATATACCAACTCCAAGATCGCTCTATAGTATAGGAAATGGCAAAATCTGGCGAACAGCCAAGGGAAATCTGTCCCTGCATTAAATCGGCCGTTTGCCATTTTTTGCTTTCGATATTAGAAGATTGATGTTTAGGTGTTCGATCACCTAAACATTCAATCTTCTAATATAGACCCGGATCCTGCTACCAATAGAAATTTGTAAGAAGAGGTTGGCTGAGCATGAGCATGTGTGGGGGTGGGGTGTAAGAAGGAATTTGTGATTGTAAAAGTGAGGTACTGTGTAAGAATATCAAATATCAGTAGAGGCTGCTCCAACTAAAGTGTGCAGAACTATGTTATTAAATATAAAATATTATTTTTAAAGTTTTGGCAAATACTGCACAGAATGCACGATTGATGAGATATCTGCAGAACTCTATTGTGAAAGTTGGCTGTGTTTTGTAGTTTCTCAGTGTGGAAGAAAATGTACTCAGATTGCGGGAGATGAAATGACTGAAGGCCATTCACTCATTCTTTAGTAGTGAGACTGGGATAATCAGATAAAATAACTGGAAAAATAACGATAGACTCAGAAATAAACCATTCTAATGTCAAGCAAAAACATTATTAAAGCATTAGGAAAGGAGAACAATTTATAATGTATTTATGCTTTATGGTTGCCTGAATGTTTTCTACAGTACCTTGCATGCAAATATTAACTCAAAATGCAAGTGTTTGTTTTTAAATGCTATCAATTTCAGTTTTGCCCTAGCAATACAGTAATGGATGATAAATGGCTAATCAGCTGTGGTTATTGCCAGCTTGTTTTGTTCTTTGGAAAGTGAGTTCAGAGCTCATGCATGTTGCTTGATTAGAATTATACAGCCAAACAAGTCTCAAAGTAGTAAAACTCTTTCTGCTATACTTATACTCTTTTCGTGTTGGAGGGATTTTAATGTGTGCTACAACATATCACAAGAATGCCTCTTCATTCTTCTCTCTCCAACTGACTTCTCCAGTTCCCCAGCAGCTGTTCTGTGTTTACTGTGATTAACTCAGGCCTCCATTTCTCTGTTTCATAGAGCTAGCCTCTGTTAAAGTCCACTTTCATGCATCATCAATTTTAACTAACCTACAGTCCTCTCATTTAGTATCAGTGGAGCAATCTTGTAATGAAACTGTGAAGTTTGCAAGTAACCGCATTAAATTAACCCATCACCATTTCATACATAAGTCCTTCAATTGGCTCAGAGTACTCAATCTCTTTGCCTACACTCTTATTAAGACTGCCCATAACATCCTATACAGCCCTGACAAATACTGTGCCATCAGTTATTTGGTGGTCCACACCCCACAGAGAACTCAACTCACTAAACTAACATTCACTTCTCACTCAAAATCTAAACATCACAATAGTAACTAAATGCACTCTGTATATATTGCTAAATTGTGAAACTCTGTTCCAAGTAATATCAGAAGTATTCAAGCATGAACAAGACCTTTCACGAACTAATAGATTCCACAAAAAAGGAATGCTGCCAATGGAGTACACTTCGGTTTATTCACACATAAATCCTCAGAGTGAATAAACCGGTACATACTCCATTGATAGCATTCCTTTTTGATGGATTCTAATATCAGAAGAATCTAATCTCATCTACAACTTGTGGATTTATGTGTGAATAAACATACTCTATTGACTGTGTTCCTTTTTGTTAATTCTAATATCAGAAGTATCTAATCTCATCTACAACTTAAAATTTCATTAAAAAGATACCTGTCAACAAAATTATCCTGCACTTGTCTCAGTCCCATTACTTACCTCTCTAATTATTTTGATCTTATTTCATTTATAATTTAAAATCCCAAAGAAATCCTATGTATCAATAAAACAGACTGGTCCTTGTACCACCCCATTACTAACTCCCATCCTTATGTAGCCAAATCAAACAAATACTGTAAAATCATTACACTTTATCTCTTCTTTACAAGTAACTGTTTGGATAAAAGATGCATATGCATATGCCTCATCTGCAATTTATGTGATGAAATTACAATCTGGCTATATGCATACACTGTAAAATAATGTTGAAAGTTCTGTATATATGTGTGCAAATTTAACATGCTGTAAATGTCATTCATTATATAGAGTTTAATGGTAAACATTTACTGTTAGTTCATTCTAGCTGCCTATACAGCTGTACTGCATGTAAATTGAAATTTTTCTCCATGGGGAAATGCTGAAAAAAGATTTTGCTCAGTCACATTGTTCCAGTAGACAAAGACAAATAAACACATGCATACATACTTTCCAGATGGCTTTATGTATAACTGATATCCATACTGGAAAGATATACCTATAGTGGTAAATCGAACAACAAAACAATATTTGGTGTAATTAAAAAATAGAGTGGAATCCCAGTATATCTATATGTATATAAATATAAATACACACACACACACACACACACACACACACACACACACACACACACACACACACACACGTATATTATAGTTCTACTGACACAAACATTGAACATTTAAACATTCACAAGCCCAACTACAAAAAGTTGACTTTGCAAATGTCAACACACTAATACACATGTGCAGAGCAAAAATCTCAGCACATGCAAAACAAATTAAAAAAAAGTAGACTGTTATTTTGCAGGAGGCAAGCCTTTCTGACCATCCCCACTATGTGGGTGCTGTGCCCCCCAAACCACCTGCTAATTATATACACTAACTCCAAGATCACTCAATCTTGGAGAAAGGGCATATTTCCTTACCCCGAGAACTGTGAGATCTCACACACCTGTCGACCATCTGTGTGGTTGACTAAACAGATGTTGAGCAAGGGGAAATTTGTTTAAGATATATACACACACACACACACACACACACACATAAATATATAGATATAGATATAGATATAGATATAGATATAGATATAGATATAGATATAAATATAGATATAGATATAGATATAGATATAGATATAGATATAGATATAGATATAGATATAGATATAGATATAGATATAGATACAGGTACTCAAATACTACTTAGCTTTCAAGGTTTGCTCTTGTTATAAGCACAAGTTTAGATTATATAAAGTACTGAATTATTTAATTCTTTCATCATATCTTCCAGATCTACTTAAGAACTCAAATTATTGTCAGAGATGAAAAGAAATAATAAGATATTATTTAATTATATCAGAAAATGTTAAGGGAAAATGTGTTACTATAATCTGTTATTAGGTTAGGGGTGATGTGATCACCCTGCCTACAGTGAATGTGTTTACGGAAACATTTTGTGAAAACCTAACAATAAGCAAAGACTTGTATCAGAATGTTATTAGAGGCAAGGAGAGACATGTTTTATGCAATTGCAGATATGATATCTGCTGCAAAAAATAAAATTAAAGTGTCAGATTCCATGGGATCAGAATAATCTAGTGGTTTCCTACACAGGATCAATTAAAACCTGATGAATCCCCTATACATTTTATTAAACAAGCTGTTAACATATGGACATGTCTCTGATCTATGATGACAGGCCATAGTGGTACCAGTTCTCAAATGTGGCCCTCATATGAGACCCAAATAATGTTAGACCCTTCATCCTGAGTATATTTAAAACATGTCCCTAATATGGAGCTTTTGTTTCCAGTTATTTGTAAGTTTGCCCGTGATTTTGGAAGTAATAGTTTGAGAGCTGTGATGAACAGTTAAGAGAATATGATATGCATCACTCAGAATCTCTCTCTCTCTCTCTCTTTTTGTGCTTCATGTATTTTTTGCAGCACTTCCATGATTTTCCATTTATACTTCTGCGGTGGCGTTGTTCCCTCACAGCAAGAGGTTCTCCCATTCGATTCTCGGCTTGGGTTGGGAGTGCCTTCTGTGTGGAGTCTGCATGTCCTCCCTGCGGTCGAGTGGTTGTTCGAAAGACATGCGTTGAATGGACGTGCCTTCATTGAAGGTTGGGTGTTGGGCTGGCAACTCGACACCGTAAAAAACAACTGCCAATCATTAGTGGACCGGAGTTCCGCTGTGGCGACCCCTAACCGGGAAAAGCCAAAAGACAAACAACAACATGTAGCTACTAAGAAGCTACCAGATAACATTCACTGCTCAAGTAGCTAAAAAGGGAAAGACAATCTAGCAATATTAAGTACATTATAAGTACAGTCATTATCTTCATGTGAACCTCAGCATTAAAAGGCAAATCTTCGCAACCCTTTGTAAAACAGTGGATTTGCTTAAATTGACAGTTGTAATGAGATACTTCTGTTTTTCTAAACTTTTATAAAGTGTTATCTATTAAGCAATATATCTTACTACATCGGCAGTAATTTGTTATTAGCCTCACTAGTGCTGCAAATCCCTAAAATGATTCACCTAGAGAAATTAAGAATTATCAAAGGAAAAAACAACAGCTATGCTATAATATTTCCAGTGAACTGATAGTTTGTTCTGATATCTAGAATTATTGTTGAAAGACCTTGTTACCTCTGTAAAACAAGTATGACTTTTACTTCTCAGGATTCCATACAAATATTAACAGCTATGTAAAATGATACTGAGAATTCATAGAAGGTACTTACCATCACAACAGAACATGTGAATCTTGGTAAATCTTTTGCTTTTTGAAAGTATCTACCTGGAAGCTCTATATGAAATACTTTACAAGTAGAGAATAAATCAGTCAGTCTGCTTTCAAGTCCTAAAAGCATCATTTATAGCAGGCTGGGATGGTTGTTCAATCAAAGCATTACGAGAGAAAAATAGGCCAAAGTTCCTTTGAGGAGTGTTCTTTGTTGAATGGGTAGCTGGTCTACCATTTGCCAGTCAATGGGCATTTATTATTAATTAAGGTCAATAAGTTAGATATGGGTTAAATGATGAAATTGTTATTTTTCCAAAAGATTATTTGCTATGCCAACAGCCTCAAAACAAACACAAGTAAATAGATTCATACAGGACATAATGCCATTTTTGTACTCACATGACCACTCTTTCATATTTGTTTGCAAAAGTAATCAAAAGCTGCATTGTCCTAAAGATAAGACTCTGGCAATAATATCATTTTCACTGTCAGGTGACCCCACAGTCATAAGCATATGACTCAAGTTATACAAACCACACACCACTGCAGGCACTAATATGAACAAGTTCAAAAATAGTCGTTTGTAGGGTTACATGCAGCCAGATGATAAACATTCTTCTAAAAGGCTTCCACTAGTTAGACTATACTCAGAAGGGTAGACAACCATATCTAAAACTGAATCAACTTCAGTTATTGCAAGGGTTATATTTGATTTATTTATTTACTGACTTATTTACTTAGTTATATATTACATTTTGTTAACAGTGTTTCTCAACAGTGTTCAGGGCTCATTTACATGGAGGAAAAGCTCCACACAACAAATGGCAATGACAACAACAATAATAATATTAATAATAATAATAATAACAATAATAATAATGTTGTTGTTGTGTCTTTCGGCTTTTCCTGGTTAGGGGTCGCCACAGGGGAACTCTGGTCCACTAATGATTGGCAGTAGATTTCTACATGCCGAGTTGCCAGCCCTGACGCACAACCTTCAATGAAGGTACGCCCATTCACACATATGTCTCCACACAGAAGACACTGTAGCTGAGAATCGAATAGGACAACGTCTTACTGTGAGGCGACGACGCTACCGCAGCACCACCACTGCAGTAATAATAATAATAATAATATAGAGGAGTTTGATGGGGTCTCCGATCATAACCCTCTTATAATGTGTTTTGAGGCATACATGCCAAGAAATTTGCTCAAAAGGTGAATTGGGTCATCCATGCTGAGAACATATAATCAGGTTTATTATCAGAGACCCAGTCATAATTCTTTGTATTACGTAGAGCTTTATCTGCTCAATGTACAAATAGTTACAGGTGAAAAATCGAGAAAATGTAAAATCAAGAAGTGTTTTTCTGGCTTTGAAAGCCTTTAAGCATTTAGCACTGTCAGATAAAAAGCAGTATATCTATCAACTGTTTTGCTTAACTTGGATAAATACAAGCATAATGGGAGAATGAAGGATCAAAATCTGGAATCGTTTTTAAATATTGCTCTAATTCACTTAAAAAGTTGATAGAACAACAGATGTTGTATCAACATGCATTTTCTGGATAAGAAATATGAAATTCTAACAATTGGCATTATTGACTGACTGTAAGCTTCAATAGTTTACCAGAAAATTAAAAATGTTATGAAGGATACGGTAAAAATAAAAGCAATATCAATAACAGTCGAGGGATACAGCAGGCAGAAATGAAGTGTCTTTCTAGCAGAATGTAAAACAGCTTTTAAAGACTGTTAGACGCTTCATTTGTTAATGTGTGACAGGGCAAAATTCTAGCAGATTCAAAGTCTGTTTTACCTTCTGTCACTGCTCTTTTCCAGCCAGCAATGTCTCTCCTTGCCTCTAATAACATTCTGATACAAGTCTTTGCTTATTGTTAGGTGACAGACCTGATTGCAACAGTGCTTAAGAATGTGTAACAAACCTTTGTTAAACTCACATAAGTGCTGTTATTGTCAGGTGTCACTCTAAGTGCTGAACAAGTTTATCTTTTTCCCGATATTGCAGTGTAATCACAGCACTACTTGTACTACAATAATATTGTTACTGGTATTACACTAGCATATCTAATTAGCATAAATAGTATCTCTGTAATTTAAAAAGAATTTCAAATGCTTGACTAATCTGCGTGTCTCTGAATTGTCCATAATTATCGCCAGTGCTAAAGACCGCTTTATGGTGGTCATTCCCACTGGTGACCAATGTCGTGAATTGGCACAGGCACCCGCTAATTCACTCTCCATCACATGTGCAGACATTTAAATACACACACACATACATAGACAGAGACACACACAGACACAAAGCAGACACACAAACACACACACACACACACACACACACACACACACACACACACACACACTCACTCACAGACATGCCATACCCACATAGACATTCACTCAAAATGACAAACCCCCTTCACTCAAAAGCACTCACAAACACACACAGACACACACACGCACACATACACACTCACATACATTCTTGACCCTCTACCTAACCTCCTACTGTGAACACTCAGGCAGACACACACACACACACACACACACACACACACACACACACACACACACACACACACACACACACACACACACACACCAAGAGTCATCCTAATCCATTCACAACTTTAAAGACACACATATACATACACACATGCACACCCCTCCCCTCTCCACTACCTCTGCACTGAACTTTGCTAAACTCATCTGCAACATGATCTCTCCCATTGACTTGAATGGGTGACAGACATATTTTGGCTGTAATTATAAATGCTGATTGCTGTGACATTTTACACAGAAGACCAATTCTCTGAACTGTTCATCTTTGTAAATCACTTCCCCCCCAAGGATTTCTCGAGAAGAGCAAATGACTAATTAGCATTAGCTGCTCCCTCAGAATGCCTCATTATCATATCTTCCATCAGTGGGAAGGGGTTACCTCAAGGGGTTAGCTGCTTGTGTTAGGGCTTACCACATTTAGCAGCTATAAGTTTAGTTTGTTACAAACAAAAGACCCTCAGCCGCATCACCCCATGCGTTCCCACTACCCCCATACTTTTACAATTTTTTTATCAATTAAATTAATTTTTTTGGCAGTCCATTCCTCTAGAGGTTCCTCACCCATAAGATCCATTCACTCATTCACAAAGCACTGTCACAAGCTCCCCCAGAGGCTTGCCTAACTGCTTTCCAAGTGTCCCCAAGGAACTGGACAGCAGCTTTAGGGATGTTCATTCCCAAGGTTTCTCCTTATAGTCTTACCACAACATTGGTAGGCTCTTCAATCTTGTAATGAAGAGGGGTTAAATCATCATCTATTTTTAATTTGAAACACTGGAAGAACATTATGGACAAAAACGCCTTTATGCCTAATGTACCTCTACTCTTCACTCATAAATTTAAATGCTAACTTGAGCAAGGCAATGTGTATATTTCTCCACTCCACAGATAAGGGAACATACATGAAAAGGCACCCGTTTACCTCTGATCCATAGGGGAGTCACAGTATACTTTTGAACAAGGTAGCCATGTTGAAAGATTGAAGATTCTTGCCCACAAACCGTGAACCAACATCACAGACACAACTCTCAACCAACTTATTAAGAATATATTCCTAGCAGATCTGATGAAGATTTATTGAAAACTCCACAACACTTAGAATATCACCATTTTGATATCCCATGGCAGCTAAAATTAAATAAAACACAGAAGTTGTAAATAAAATAAGATATCCACAAATTGGCTTGTTTCAACAATATTTCACCATTTAAATTAACATTTTGCTACAGATACCTTTTATTTAGAAGAAAAACACAATAATATGAAACAGAAATTGGTAACCATTACAAGAATTGTCAAAACACGACACAAAGTGGGGACAAAATTAATGGACTTATGTTTATTTTTATTTTATTATTATGTTGTACTTTTATTATTACTATTATTTTTATATGGTCTTATTTTATTTCAGTTTATGTTATTTCAAGATTCTGATTATTTATTGCAAAAGCATGATTTGATCTTTGGGTAACCCACACACACATAAGATCAGGCCCACCATGACAACATGGGTATTTCAATAAACTGAACTCTCACCCTAAACATACCCCTATGATGTAATGGGAGGTTACTACCCACTACCACCCACTAGAACTGTAATAAAAAGCCTAACTAAACTACTTGTACTCAGTCTTCTAAGCAGCACTCATCTGCTAATAAGGGAACCTACACTTTGAATGGACCTGAGTACTTACCTGCCTTTATTACTTTTCCATAACAAAGGACATTGAATTATATTTCCATAAAGAAGGACTACTGAATTACTTCCCACAGGCACCTGGACCCAACCGAAAAAGAAGCACCCCAGGAGCATGAGAAAAAGAATCATCTACCACCACAGGATAATCTCCTCCAGAAGCTTCTCATCATACACAGGCAAGTGGATAATACTTTTTACATATAACAGCTGTGAAAATCATCCTGATGGCTTACACTAAGTACACAGTGAAGATAAAATATATGAGAAAGGACTGTTTTCAGTCACTTAGCATTTATTGCAAATCTATGGGAAATCCTATTATTTAACATTCTGCTTATTTTGTTATTAGATCATTTAGCAAATAACAAACTCATAAGTACTCTTACAAAGAACAAAATATTTGTTTTATGTAAAAGGCTTTCTGTCTGTATTTATAGAAATTCTTTTTTATTTGAATTTAAGAAATGTTTAGAAACTGATAACTCTTGCTGAATCCCATGGTATGTCTATGGAATGCTGACAAAAATTTAAGCGCCAAGAGAAAACCAATGTACACATAATGTGAATATGAAAACGTCAGCCAGGCAGCACGTGGAAGCTAGAATTGAACCCCAGGTCCTGTAATGACAGGTAGCTGTCTTGTACTACTGTTATTCTTTGAGGTAATTTATTATGAATGAACAAAACCTCAAATGAAAACAGAATATTGAAAAAGATTATATGAAACCTTTCGGCTCAAAGCTTCTGGTATCATGTCTGACTCCCTCAGTCCCCATTCTCCAACTTAAATCATGTAAAGGAACTTACCTGTCAAACTTACCTCAGGAATAATAAGTACAAATAGTACCAAAAACCTGACAGCACACTTTTTGAATCTGTTCCACTCGGCTGTATATTGGACAGCTACAATATATTACCACTGGTTGATGATGAACTAAGTTTTCTATGGCTTCGATTATTGAACTGGTAGACCAGCTAGCCTACCAAATGAATAAGATATGAAAAATATGTTTTATATTTACATAACTCCCATCACTGGAGCGACATAGCTGGACAAGTTGAAGCATTGCTGCCCCACAGCAAGAGGATCTTCAGTTCTCGGCAGTGGTGCCTTCTGTGTGTAGTGTGCTCATCTTTGTAGTGTTCATAGGAGATTTCTCCAGGTTGTATGATTTCATCCCACATCCTAAAGGCATGTTCTAGGCAGACTGCTGACTCTAAATTTGTCATAGGTATGTGTATGGAAAGTGAATGTGATACTGAAGAAAAGCCTAGCAATCTATTTACATCCCCCTACTTGCCTGGTAAACTCTGTTGATAGAGTTGGCTGTTCATGGGGTCACTGTAGGGGATAGATGTGACTCATCAGCACTGAATGGATGGAACTCTCACCATTCCCTATATTACACTAATGCAAAACATGAGGCAAACACAGTATGGCAGGTACAAAGCAATCATTCTAATTACACAAAAATGCATGATTAATTAGCAGCTGTTAGCCAAGAAGGGGAAGAATGAGCATTACAGAAGATTACAGAGCTTCCAATTTACTTTCAAATACAAACTAAAACACATTCTAATGGGAAGAACATCTGCATCATCCGGCTGTGGGTTCATCAGTTATAGGTTAACTCTGCTAGGTGTTATTCACGAGTAATGCATGCTATTATACAATGATGGTAGGTGGCAAAACCCACAATCCAAGTCCTACTCAAGTAGCAAACATGAAGCTCACTTCACCTTTCACAGGTATAAGCTACTGCATACCAGAAAGATCTCAGGTATGCAGCTGGTATGCAAATGATGACCCGCAGCATGGTACATGTGTCACAAGCATATGAAATGAAGAGTACATTGCAGATGGACTGCCAAAAGTTATGTGCTTACAACAGTGAACTAACCACATTTAAACTGTGATGGTCAAATCCATGTTTACAGTATTGTTCTTGTTGTTCTGAGCAAACAATGGGTGAGCACCAACATTGCCAATAAGTGAACTGTCAATGCACATAACAAAGAATTTTTGACATGATGTAAACATACATCCCAATGTAAAGCACAATGCAGACAAACGGTACAGCACAATCAAATACCTTCACAGTCAGTGTTATATTAACAGGCTCTCACCAATGGGAACACCATAGACAAGTTATTATTTAAATGACTCCTCCTCCACCATCATGACAATGGATCCTGAAACATTCACAAATCACTCCTTGCCATGACTGTGAAGCAGGAAGCAGACATGGTGTATCATCTTCCTGGTACAGTTGCTAGTGCATGCATTGCACAACTATATGTATCATGTGCACCAGTGTGTACAATTCATAAACTTGGTGCATCACCTTCTTACTACTGTGATCCATGTTTTTCCATCACAGTAATAACAGGATGGTGTACTAAACACAGTGTGCAGTAGATGGCATTTATTCATATACACACTATGTCTATGAATTCAGGAATTATGGTTACTGAAAAATCTGGGCACCACAGGATCCCACAAGACCAAATTAATACTTACAGTCATCTGTGTAAGTATCTAAATGTTTCTTAAAATTGTTATAAGAAAGCATTTCTATGAACACAGGCAAAAAGCCTTTTATCAGTCTTGGCAAATGATAAGAAATAAAACAATATCTTTTTTTCTTTGTAAAAGGGTATTTATATGTATATTTTTCAGTAAATTACCTAATAACTCAGGAAACAGAATGTTAAATAACAGGATTTCTCACAGCTTCACAATAAATGCTAGGTAACTGAAAATAATATTTTTTTCATATATTTTATTACCTTTCACTGTGTGCTTAGTGCAAGTCATCAGGGTGATTTCCACAGCTGCTAAATGTTTCTTTAATAGTGGAAGATATATCTTCTGACTGAGGATCATCTAATGCTATATAAAGTCAAAGACTATTAAATGCATATCACTGTAACCTTTCCTAAATGTGTAAAGAGACATAAAAATCAAAACATATTCTATCATCTAGCAGTGTTCCATGTTACTTATAGTCGGTAAATATATTTTATTTTTATTTATTTGTGAATTGATTTATTTGTATTTAAACAATATGAATTGAAGACGGTGTTATGCCCCAAATCCATAAAAACATACTCTTCTCATTTGTACCATTTGTGGAGGAAACACTAGTGAGAGAATGTATCTAAAATGACTCCATTTTATGAAATCCTTGTTAACACTGTTACCGTAGAGTAACCAGCAAATGTTGCTCTCTATATGGGAGCTCATAACGCTTATGATAAACTACAAGGATAACAAAGATGAAGGTGCCCAGAAATGACCCCATCACTAACTCTTCTGCCATAGGAGCCAGACCTGCTGAATCCTATTACTTAACTATTCAAAACAATTTATATGTATGGATGGATATATAACGTAATTTAGCAACCTTTGTATATCATTATGGGGAATTGTGTCAAAAACTTTATCAACGTGCATGTAAATGTTCTTCAGTGAAAAATCTTCATCTAGTGCTAAAAAAATATTCTAAAAATTAGCAATTAAAATTGTCATGAAAAATATCCATTTTATAAATCTGTATTGAGTTGTATTACTGAGGTGGTGGTGCTGCGGTAGCACTGTCGCCTTACAGTAAGACGCTGTCTGGTTCAGTTCTCAGCTAGAGCATCTTCTACATGGAGACTTTCATGAATGGGCATACCTTCGTTGAAGGTTGTGCATCAGGGCTGGTAACTCGGCACGTAAAAATCAACTACCAATCATTAGCGGACCGGAGTTCCGCTGTGGCGACCCCTAACCGGTAAAAGCCGAAAGACACAACAACAACAACAATTGAGTTGTATTACTAATGTAAAAAATTATTTTGGAGATAATCAGATCAAATACAATTCTCACATAACTATGCAGAAAGTACTGCTAAACTACTGGGTCTAAAATTATTGGGGCCACTGAGTGGATGGTTGGATGACAGGAGATGTAGCCAAATATTCTACCTAGCATTAGGCACAAAGGCATACAGCAGTACTTGAAAAGCATAATGCCATGAACTTCTGCTTAATCTAACAGACACCATCTATGAGAGGTGCAAATATATAACTAGACTTGAGGCATCCATCTTTGTGCCTCATAAAGTCAGTGAGCTTAAATCCCATATTACTGCTACCCATTTGTATGCAAAATACTGAAACTGTAAACACAAGCATCATATGTCAATACATCAAGAAACCAATACTTAAGCATATTAGAACCCCCACATCTAAGCATCAGCCTAAACCTGCAAATCAACCTCTTGAATGCAGTTCATTATCAACTGCTTTAAATCACTATTTAATTGTCTCTGACATAGCTAAAGTAAGGAGTCAAGAGGCCAGTAATGTTAAGCCCTTAAGGCAGAATGACAGAACTGGTTTATCTAACAATGTTCTGGTTGTTGGTTACTCAGTAGTCAGATACATGGACACCCCAGTCTCTAGGCTGAGCAAAGACAGGGTGACTGTTAGTTAACTCCGAGGTGCCAAGATCCATAATATCACCAGGGCCCTCAACAACTTTCACTCCAAATATGCACATGACTTAATCACTGCCGACATAAGAGTGAACAACTTCATATGTACCTCCTTGGACCATATGAAACATGGTGGAGCTTTTTAAATATGCATCCAAAGTGGGTGAAAAACTAGTATTGAGAAATATTCTCCTATCATCAGGACTGATGCCCCAATACAAATATAAGATAATTGACTTTAGCTACTGGTTTAGTTACTGCTATCATTTGTCAGGGTTTTCAATATACATTCAGCTGCAATGAGATGCTGGAAAATCAAGATTCTTCATTAGTGCTGGTTAGTATCTCTCACCTCATGGCTCCTATATATTGGCCAAGACATTTTTGTCCCCTTTTTAGGCATGGCTAGTCTCCTCAAATTGCCTACATAGCCAAACAAAATTAAAAAACATATTCAATTGGCACTACTCAATGCTATAAGCCAAACACATGACCTTGATGGAGAATCACAGGGATTCCTTATGAAAGCCATCAAGTACTTGACCCACTTGAGATATGTGGACCATCTGAAACCACTCTTACTCTTCTCTGTCTCCTATTGAATCCTAAAAGGAGATCTCTGTCTTGTCTATAAGTCTTCATGAGATCCGACCCAATGTATTCTTTTACACAACTTCAAAACCACCAGCATCCTTAATACCTACTCATTAAATATAAACTTCCACCATACCACAAATAAGACCTGTTGGCAAGACAGATATATCTCACAGATTACAGCTTTTATGGAACAGTATCCTCTTGCAGATGAGGCACAGGGGCTCCCTTTCCCTTTTTAAGTGTAACCTGATGAATGGCAAGGCAATCACAAGTACATCTCAAGTATAACCCTTCAAGCCCTTATGGAAAGTGACCAAAACTGGGAGCAAGCACCTTACTGAGATAAGGTAATTATTCTAGGGCTGGAAATTTCAAGGAATACATATTCAGAGTGGGATTATATGGCTAGGCTACATATGGTCTTCTGGATTAACAGTGTAATAGTTACCTGTTAGGCAGACATTTCATGTGAAAGCAACTGAACAGGAAAAAAGTGACAGATGCTATAGTTAAATTTTGTTATAATGGCACAGAACATGCAGTCTTGCCCTATGTAAATATTAAGGTATACTTTACGGTAACAGAAATTTAACTCGATTATAATCTGAGATGAATTAGAATATTTAGTTCTACTAACATTTATTTTCACTTCCCACTGCAAGTGCATTCTGAAGAACTACAGATATTTTGAATATAAGGTGTGTTTCGCTGTATATTCTATTACTTTCACAGTGAACATGACATTAGAAAGTTTTTAGTTTTATTCTTTATATAAGTAATAAATTCTTATTGCTTTAAACTTTTGTCTTCTTGCATTGATAGCTAATCACTTACCAGTAAAAGCTATTTACTTTTTTATTATATTCTTTCCTTAGTTTTTAATTCTACCAATGTGGTTTATCACGTTTAATGGACTCATTATAGGTTCATAGGTTCATACTAGGCTATCTGCCCTGGGGCATTTATAAGCCTAGCCCAATTGTGTTTGGCTTATGCCACCCCTTGATTTGAGTATACTGTGCCCTTTTTAAAGTTTAGTTTACTGTGCCTCTGTCTAATAGTGACACGGAAGTAATCCCCAGGACAAACCTATGATCCCCCATCCACTCATCAAGATTCTTCTTGAAGAGAGTCAGTGAGGTGCTCTGCCTAACATGAATTGGAATTCTATTCCAGAGCGAAGGGAGCCTCTGGGTTAGGAATCTGTCCCTCCAGCATGTTCTATTTATTTCTGTGCTGCGGTTCAAGTCCCTCGAGCGCGTGGCTCTAAGGGATTTAGATTTACTGAGGTGGAGCATGTCCATTAATTCTGGGTTGGACATAGCTTTATATGTCAGGCATAGTTCACCTTGAAGTAGGCAGTATGCAACTGAGTAGAGCTGGAGTTTTTTTAACCGAGCAGCATATGGCATCTGTTTGAGTCCCTTGATCCTCCTGGTGAGGTACTTTTGGGGTCTTTCTAATTGCTGCAGGTGTCGGGTAAGGTACATCCCAAAGGGGGCATTGTATTCTATGATGGGCCTGATGAGGGATGAATAAAGTGGCACGATTACCTCTCTTGATTTAGATGTGAATCCTTTCATGATGAGGTGGGCTATGTAGAAGGTCTTTCTAACCACTTTGGCAATGTGGTTGTCAAAGGAGAGATTGCTATCAACTTGGGTCCCCAGATCCCTAATTACTTTCTCTGTACTTAATGGGTTACCACCTATGTGGTAATTTGTGGGCACATTGTTTTTGCCAAAGGGAATGACTATACACTTTTTGGCATTTAGCTTTAGACCATGGCTTTGGCACCAGTTGTCCGTCTCTGCGAGACCTTTTTGAAGGATGTTTGTGTCAGCTGGAGAGTCAATTATGGCGCCCAGTTTGCAGTCATCTGCGAACTTGGTGAGCCATAGTCCTCCCACATTGGCCTGTACCTCAGAAAAGTAAATGCCGAACAAGAGAGGTCCCAGGACAGAACCTTGTGGGACGCCACTTATGACCGGTTTCGAGTCTGACATGTTCCCAGCAACTCTGACTCTGTGGGTTCTGTCTTTGAGCCAGTTTGCGACCCATCTTGTGACATATGGGTTTATATTTAGGCTGGATAGCTTATCTATGATGCCTGAGTGGGGTATTGTGTCAAATGCCTTTGCGAGGTCGAGATAGGCTGTGTGGACTACCTTCCCTTCATCTATGGCCTTGGTGACTGTTTCGAAGAAGTCGACCAGGTTCAAAAGGCAAGATCTGCCCTTGACGAAGCCAAATTGGGTAGGATCTAGTGTCTGTAGGTCCCCAATGTCTTTGTTTATGCATTCCATGATGATCCTCTCCATAGCCTTGCAGACTAGGCTAGTCAGGCTTATGGGGCGATAGTTTCCAGGGTCCGCAGAGGCGCCACCTTTGTGGAGTGGGACCACTGTTGCTGTACGCCATTCTTTGGGCACATATCCTGTAGCGAGGCTGAGACTGTACAGCAGTTTTACTTGAGGGATTAGTTCTTCTTGGAGTTCATGTAGGACACAACCTGGGACACCATCTGGTCCCATTGAAGCAGTGTTTTTTGCTTTGGAGAAGGCGGCCTTCACCTGAGCATCAGAGATGTTTGGGAGGCTGCACTCTGCCGGGATAGATACTTGCTCTTTTTTGGGGTGGAGAAGTTTGCACTGAACCTGTCTGCCAGGATATTGGTGATGTCTGTGGGTTCAGTGTATTTTTTGTCGTTTAGAATCAACTCAGAACAAGTCTGGGAGTTGCATCCCAGGTTCCTAACATAACTGAAAAAAGCCTTATGATTGTCTTTAGTGTTCTGTGCAATTTTCTCTCGAAGCTGGCCTTGGAGGATTTTATGAGGGATCGTAATTTTTTGCTAGTACTGATCAGAGATGCCTTCCCTTTTAGGGATTTTGCTCTATCATGTAGTAGCTTCCTCCTTCTGTTGTACAGTTTATTTATGGCTGGGGTCCACCAGACTGGATGCCTGCCTTTGGATGATTGGGTCTTGATTTTGTTTGGGATAGCATGATCCATGCATTCCTGGAGTTGTCCGTAGAATGCGTTTATATAGGATTCTGCAGTTTGGGCCATAGTTTCCACTGGCTCTGGGGCCTTGAAGGATTCCACTTCAGTTTTGAGAAGTGTGACGTTCACTTCTGAGAAGTTTTTCACTGTGGTTTTCTGGGCTGGGGGTGGGGTCGGGATGTGGATATTCAGTGAAATTAATTTATGGTCTGATCTTACCAATGAGGGATATACTTCTGGTATGGAGCATAGAGTCCCCATGTTGGTAATTATCAGGTCTAGTATATTTTCCCCTCTTGTGGGAGTAGTGACTAGTTGTTCCATAGCATTTGAATTTATAAATTCCAGGAACCTTTGGGATAAGGTGCTGGGGCTTGAGTAATGCTCCCAGTCTATGTTTAGGTAGTTGAAGTAGACCAATATAATGGTGTTTGGAGAGATCTTCATGTTCTCCAATGTTTTCAGGAAAGCCGAGTGGGATTCCTGACTTTGAGAGGGTGGTCTGTAGGATGCTATAAACTGAAAAGCAGTCTTGCCCACTGTCAGTTGCACATGGATGGTCTCCGATACGCAATGCCACTAACCTGGAGGTGTGGATATCCTTGATAAATATGGAAACTCCCCCTCCTTTTGTGGTTCGGTCTGCGTTTTGGGGTCGAAAAGCATGATATAAGGTATAACCTGGTAGTGCTGGGGTGCTCTCTGGAGCCTTGAACCAGGTTTCTGTCACTGCACAGATATCGATGTTCTCCATACTGAGGAGAGCTTCGAGTGCATGCATCTTGAGGTTAAGACTTCTGGCATTTAGCAGCATTACCCTTAGTTTCTTGTTCCTTGTGCTGTCTATGGAGGTGGGTTTGACTTTTGAGCCTTGCCTAAAAAAGGCACTATGGGGGTGGAAACAGCCTTTGCCAATATCCGAAAGCTCAGGGGTGACAGGTGCAAGCCATTCCTAGCAAAGCAGCGTGGCTTGTCGAGCATGTCATCCCAGGCTGACAGACACTGGATCCCCTTTGAATGACACCAAAATTGTAGCCAATTGTTAAAATCGATCATTTTGTCTTTATACTGTGGCATCATTCTAGGTGAGGGTAAGATGCTGCTCAAGGTCAGGGTCATACCGGCCTGGGCTACATGATCAGAGAGCTCCTCTATATCTCTTTTCATGTAGTCGAGGGAGGTGCGTCTCAGGTCATTCACGCCAGCATGTACAATGACTGAGTCATATTTGTATTTGTTTTGGAGTGACCTGAGTGCTTGTGTTATGTGGAGGATCCTCGCGCCCGACAGGCAGCTCACTGTGACCTTCTCTTTATTCAGCCTGGTGAGCAGGACATCAGTGTGTCTGACAATAGAGTCACCTATTACAAGAGTATCAGGTGTGTTATTCAGCCTTAAGGGCTGTGACTGCTTGGCACACTGACTTTGTGTGCTATGTGTTGTACGTGTTTTGTTTTGGGGTAGCGTTTGCTTGGATGTCTGCTTTGGAGGTCTCTGTTGCTTAGGCAGATTTATATTTAGAGCCTCAGAGTATGTTTTTGTGTTTTTATGTGTTTGGTTCGCTGTTGTGGTGGGACTATGTGATACTGGAATTGTGTTGTGTGAGGTTACCTTCTCCTCTTGACTGGTTACACCAGTTTTGAGATGAGAGAGCTCAGCCTCCAGTTTGGCAATATGGTTGCATCTCTCACATATATTGGAACCTGTTTGGAGGAGGAGAGGGTTGTCCGTGTACATGAGACAGTTGTAACATTGCCTCAAAATTCCCAGATTCACCAGCTGGACTGGAGAGGAAACCATTGACTGACATTTGGACATGCTAGAGTAATATAGGGAACTGAATTAAAATGGACCAATAGGGGACAAGGTAATCGTAGAGAGTATAAGAGTAAGTAGTGCTTATGGTTTATTAGTGCTAACTTGTAAAATTACTTATTTGGACCAGTGAGGGGCCTTAGAATGAGAATATGGTGTTTACTTTGAGAGATAGAGCAGTTCTAAGGGAAAAAGTGAAGAGCAGACTTCGTGGAGCCAGGAATAGTTTAAACCCAATTAGGCGGCACTGCCCGATGTTGCGCTATGCGCAAAAACGTGCAAAACCACGCAAAAGAGGGTTTTAAGAGAGGGAGATCAAGGAGTTAGAAATTGACCCAAAATGGCCAATAAAACTACAGTTTCAAGGCAGTAACCACTCCCACAGGGGCAGGCAGGCTGCTCAATGTTTATCACTGCCAATGATGAACGCAGAGACTTCCCTTTAGCCCAAGCAAACAATGGCCTCCAAGAAACTTACAAACAGTTCAGAACAGCAAATCTGTAACTGAACTTTTTTAAATCTCAGAAAAGTGGGGAAAAAAGCAAGATTTTTTTGTTTTTTTTTGTTTTTTTTAAGGAAAGCAGATGTTAACAGGTATCAACAAGTTAGAACAGTGCAGTAAATGACCCCACACTTGAGTGCTAGGTCAGAGACAGATAAAATGCAAGTTTTAAGAAAAAAAATGATTTTAAAAATAAGTGCAGGCAGGAAATTCAATAATCAGCTCTAGGTTGTGTTCTAAATACAGTTACCAACAAAGAAATCAAGCTTAACAAGCCAGAAAATGCTCAAAAGTAGGCGGCAATGCAGAAAAACTTAACAAATAATCTGAAGCAAAATACTTAAAATCTCAAAAGAGGCTCCTTTCTTCTCTCAGTGTTTTCTCCTCTTGGTGGGGGCTTCACCAACAGCCAACAAGTCTGAAAAGATGCCAAAACCATGAGGCAATCGGGTTTTAAGAGAGGGCAATCAAGGAGTTAGGAATTGACCCAAAATGGCCAATAAAACTACAGTTTCAAGGCAGTAACAACTCCCACAGGGGCAGGCAGGCTGCTCAATGTTTATCACTGCCACTGATGAACACAGAGACTTCCCTTTAGCCCAAGCAAACAATGGCCAACAAGAAGCTTACAAACAGTTCAGAACAGCAAATCTGTAACTGAACTTTTTTAAATCTCAGAAAAGTGGGAAAAAAAGCAAGATTTTTTTGTTTTTTTTGTTTTTATTTAAGGAAAGCAGAGGTTAACAGGTATCAACAAGTTAGAACAGTGCAGTAAATGACCCCACACTTGAGTGCTAGGCCAGAGACAGATAAAATGCAAGTTTTAAGAAAAAAAAAGATTTTAAAAATAAGTGCAGGCAGGAAATTCAATAACCAGCTCTAGGTTGTGTTCTAAATACAGTTGCCAACACAGAAATCAAGTTTAACAAGCCAGAAAATGCTCAAAAGTAGGCGACAATGCAGAAAAACTTAACAAATAATCTGAAGCAAAATACTTAAAATCTCAAAAGTGGCTCCTTTCCTCTCTCAGTGTTTTCTCCTCTTGGTGGGTGCTTCACCAACAGCCAACAAGTCTGAAAAGACGCCAAAACCATGTGTCATAACTGATAAACTGGTAAATGCCATTTAACTTATTTACTTGGTATAGAATACAATTATGCAAAACTGCCAGAGCAACCATAACATGTTGTTACCAATAAGTCAGGAAATTGTTTCAGACCCAAAATTTCAGAGAACACCTTATTTACTACCCTTTGTCTACTTCTGAAAAGATTTGAAGTCTGCACAAACTAAAACATTGCTGATGATTCCCTGCTGGGTGAGGAAAGTAAACCTATATTTTCTTGTTTGTGAGTGCTAAAGCTGCTTTCTGTTTTACCTGCTCCAATTTGTTTTCTGTTTTAAGAAATCTGCTTGGCCTGGTGTTTTTTGTTCTGTGTGAGAGATTGACACTTAAATTAGCTAGGCTGCACATTTCACATGTTTTTCATTGGTTAAATTGATTGAGTGATACTTAAATGCACAGTGAATTTCTGGGCCTTTGTCTTTATCTGAAAAAAATCAAGCCTGTATAAACTAAACCACTGCTGGTGATTCCCTGATAGTTTTCCCCACCCATCCTTCCATTCGTTGATCTGATTTTTAAACCTGGTGATTTTAAGCTGTCCACCCCATACTGTAAATTGAGCTTAATAAGCTCCTCCCTTTCTAAACTGCTGCTGCTATCTTGAATTATTTATTTGTCTTTCCTTGTGCTTATATTGGAAAAGTGCATTTTGCCTCTCATTGTCTGTTCTACTGATTTGCTTGTTCTGAATTCATTGTCTAGCCAGCTGTTGGACAAAGTAGTATATTTTTATACTCTAGCAAGCACTTGCTTTTACATCAAGAGGTCAGTGGATTTTCCATCTAGTGCACTGGGAGATAGCCTGATCTGTTTAGGTTAGGGAAACACTTGAGATTTCTGCATGTAGTTTTATTGACTGGAGGGCTTATTAATCAGCTTATCTTATTTTTAGTGCCTTTATAAATTCTCTACAATTGAGGGGCTCTTGGCTCATTTATACAAAGTGAAGATTTTTGTTGTATAATCAGACTTTTATAAACTGTTTAAAGTACACTGCAGTATCTGTATCTTTAAGTAAGTCTATGGTAGTATTTCAAATCTTTAAAGTTTGTTTGTGGTAGCATTTCACTAAGGACACTATTTTACTGTGCTTTTATATTAGGAGGACTGGGATTATTCATCTAGAGGCAGTATGTGTTTACCTGGTCTATCTGAGGTGGGAAGCACACAAAAAGGGCTCCAAGTATCTTTTTGCACTTGTCTTATATACTTTGACTGTACTTTTGCAGATTCAAAAACATATATTGTCTGCTGCTGGTTTAAGTAGTTAATTGCACTGTATGACATTGCATCTGTTAGTTGTAGGGTTGTTGTAGGTCGTTTGTGTGATCTTGTTACACTTGGGTTCCAAACTAGCTATTCTACATTAAGAAGGTGTTTTTCTGAACCCTTGTGGCAGACGTGTGCTGATCTAATCTGGCTGCATTGAGGATTGATGGTGGAAGGCTTATTGTGTGCTTTTCTGATTGGCAGTTAGTTTAAAACCTTAGCCAACACAAAGTATAGGTCCCTCTTGTAGTCTTGGTGCTACCAATACAGTTCTGTCAAATTAACCCACTCCCTTCTCTAATAAAACATGAAGTAAGAGCCTGATATAATGGATGGGAAGTATCCCAACATCTGTCTGTCTAGCCAGATAGACATGGGCATCCTGAGGCAATGTAACAATTGTCTCATGTATACTGACAACAACTTACTCCTGAAACAACAAATACTTTATATGAGAGATGTTGTTACACTATGAAATTGGAGGCAAGGCTCACATAAGAACAAATTGAATGCCAAACAGGTTGTTCTCAGCACACACACACATACACATACACACACACACACACACACACACACACACACACACACACACACACACACACACACACACACACACACACACACACACACACACACACACACTAAATAAAGCCATGATACTTAAACCCACATATATGGAGGTACTCACTAGTAAAGATCAGAGGTTTTCCAAATGGAAATGACTTACACACATAACAATGAAAAAAAAAACACAACACATAATAACACACACACCAGCATCTCCACAAATAAGCCCATAAGGTGTAACACCACAAAACTTAATGTATTAGTCATACATAACTTCTTTATTAGACACACAGATGTTCCCCTCATCAGGCTAGATAAGGAGCAGGTTATGGTTAGCTGCATGTCAGGTGCCAGGATCTGTCAAGTCACTCAAGCACACATGTCTCTCAACCACAAGTACCTGTATGACTCCATCATAGTCCATGTGGGGGTGAATGAATTGACATGTACCTCACTGGACTTTATGAAGAGAGACATGACAGCTCTCAGATTATGTGTGCCAGGTAGGCATAAGCCTAGCCTTAAGCAGCATGCTACCTTTTCCAAGGTAGATGCCACGATACAAACAAAAATGATTGACTTTAATAATTGGCTTAGCTTCTGGTGTCATTCCAAGAGGATCCAGTATCTGTCAGCCTGGGAAGACATGGTCGACAGGCCATGCTGCTTTGCCAGAGATGGTCTGCACCTGTCTTCTCTAGGCTTTCAGATACTGGCAAAGGCATTTGTCATCCCTATTGTGCCTTATTTAGGCAGTTTCAAAATAACCAACCATCCAACATAACAAAATCCTCTCTAGAAGTTACATTACTCTCTACTACCCATTCTACTGGCCAACTACACACTCACCTTGTATGAAAACCAGCTGCTTATTGATTATCATTACCCAAAGGCCACACCACTACCCCAACTGAAAAGCACCCGCCCTCGGCCATACTAATAACAATGGGACCAACTCATCACCTTGTTCACTCTTTCAGCATACTAACCCCCAGCACATTAGTTCTAGAGCTAGACAATATTACAAACTTTTAAACAAACTCCTGAAGCTTATAACTAAGTATAGTCCTAGCCTTCTACTTGGTGGTGACATTCACCCCAACCCTGGCCCATCCACTTCTGATATATACACCCCCTCTACCTATAACCTAAACCACAAAAGTAAAATTAGTAGACCAACTAACTCTCTCCTGGCTTGTCATGTCAATATTAGGAGCATTAATAACAAGATGCATGACCTGCATGCACTCCTAGCTGTCCACTCCCCTGAGATTCTCTGTCTATCTTAGACCTGGTTAAAACCTAACACAACTGACAATGAAGTGTTACCACCTGGGTATAACATACACAGGCTGGATCGTGTTTCCAGGAAAGGGGGGTGGGGTAGCTATACTCTACATATTTGAGTTGAATGTAAACTTAGATGTTATTCAACCACCTCAAATTAATAACGTCGAAATTCTTGCCACTAAATTGTAACTTAACAAAAGTACATGCAGCAACATCATCTGTATGTATATTCCCCCTGGCAATAATATAACCACACTCAAAGACAGCCCACACTGGCTATCATGTCATTACCCACAAGAGACCCTATTACTTGAAGACTTTAACATAGACT
Source organism: Protopterus annectens (assembly GCF_019279795.1). NCBI lineage: Eukaryota > Metazoa > Chordata > Ceratodontiformes > Protopteridae > Protopterus > Protopterus annectens. The sequence continues at coordinate 382,281,136 of NC_056745.1, read as the reverse complement.
GGGGCACCTGTTCTTCAGATTCCACTTCTACCCACATTAACCTGCATGCATTTACGCAAATCATAACTACCCCTACCAGGCTAGGTAAACCCAATCATAACGAAAGCATACTCGACTGGATACTCATAAATAGTAACCCTCAGCTGTACACTGCTGTTACCCTCCCTGATGACCTAAGTGATCACTTTCTCACTTACATAGTTAAGCAAAAAGCCATCAATCCTCAACAACCCTTACTCAGAAAAGTCAGAAACAAGAAAGACTTTGACCCTGCCAGATTCCAACAGGAACTTAACTCCTGCAACTGGGCTAGGTTAAAACACCTCCCCTTAGAAGAAGCAGTTGCATATTTCAACAACAAGTTTCTTGAAATCCTTGACTTGCATGCACCAGCCCGCTCAAAGTGAACAAAGGCAAAAACTGCACCATGGCTGTCAAAAGAATCCAGACTAAAAATTACCAATAGAAACAAAATTTGGGCTCTATGGCGCTCCACTAAAAACCCACATGATCATCTTAAATACAGGCAAGCTAGGAATGAAACTAAAAAATCCATTTTACAAGATAAAAAACAATACTACTGTAATCTACAGACAGCAAACCAGAACAACCTTCAGAAGTTCTGCGCCGGTCTAAATAATCTTCTTCATCCTGGAAAATCATCTACCCCTATCCCTGCCGCTACCAGTGATAAATTGCCTAAAGTTGTTTCAGACAGTTTTAACCATTTCTTCACAGAGACAATCCAAGCCCTAGCTAGCCAATTACCTCCCAGCTCCCTTACCCCTGATAGTCACACTCTTATAAACCTACCCTTGCTCAGCTTCCAACCAGTGTCCACATTGCTTATCTGTACATTGATCAAAAAATGTAAACGCACCACCCTCTCTGCTGTACAACTCCCTGCCGAGTACCTTCAAAAATCAGCGGAGGCCATTGCCTACCCAGTTTCCATACTAATTAATCATGCCATAGCAGAGGCTATAATTCCCACCATCTGGAAAACATCCTACATAATCCCACTACATAAAGGAGGTTCCTCCACTGAATTCTCCAACTATAGACCAATAGCTATACTTTCTCCACTAGCTAAGGTTATGGAAAAATGTATACACAAACAACTCATGCACCACCTAATTCAAATCCAACTCATGGCCGATACCCAACACGGCTTCCATCCAAACCACAGCACAACCTCAGCCCTACTAGCATTTACCAATACCATAAATAATAATCGAAACAATAACCACATATCCTCAGCCCTCTTCTTGGATCTTTCCAAGGCGTTCGACATGGTGGATCACCAAATGTTGATTCACATCCTGCAATCATTCTGTCTAAATTATAAGGCCATTCAATGGTTCAAATCCTACCTCAATGGAAGACAGCAGGCTGTTCTCTGGCAGAATAACCTCTCTAAACTATTACCTAACACCCTTGGAGTACCGCAAGGCTCCATATTAGGGCTTCTACTGTTTTCCGTCTTTATCAACGACTTATATACAGTCATCCCTAATATCAGCTGTATCCAATAAGCTGATGACTCCACCCTGATTTTCTCAGCTGTATCTCCCTCAGACTTGAGGTCAGCTACCCAGTCCACCTTTAATACTATAGAAAACTGGCTCTCCAACTGTCGATTGTTGCTAAATCTCAAAAAAACTAAAATGATGTTATTTTCACTAACACAAAGGTCAGCTGCTTTTACCTTCACCATAAATGCAAAAGATGGCACAATAATCACCCTGACCCCTCCACTAAACTATTGGGAGTCATTATTGATAATAACCTAAAATTTTACCTTCATGTCAACCAAATAATCAAGACCATCAATAAAATACTTGGGTCACTGTATAAAATAAAAGCCTTCCTAACCCCTTCAGCTAAGATTGCCATAGCTCGCTCTCACCTGCTTTCAGCACTAATATATGCTTCCCCCTTCTCTCTCATCTAAACAAGACTGTACTCAGTAGACTGTCAACCTGTTACAATCACATTGCCAGGTTTGCCACTGGCCTACCCTTTAGAACACACCACTGCATCAACCTTAAACAGCTTGGATGGCTTGAAGTTCCCAGTCTAATCCAATATAACAGACTGATTATGGCTAACAAAATCCTTTATAATCCAGATAATACACCTGCTCTTAAAAATATTATCACTCCCTATAACAATCCAAGACTACTTCAATCCTCAAATAGATTACTTGTTCAGACAACCAAAATTAACAATGCAGCTGGTTATTCAAGCTTTGCAAACTCTGCAGGCAGAGCCTGGAACCTACTTCCAGCTGACATTACTTTGGTCTCCTTCTTATGCCAATTTAAAACTAAACTCATACAACACTTAGCACTAAACTGGCCTTGCCACTGTAACAAGCCTGGCTAACTCTCATCAAGAATGTGAATACAACTAATCTAATTACTGTATAATTTTTTTCTCCTGACTGTTACCAGGGGAAAAAATTTAATTACTGTATAATTTTTTCCCCTGACAGCTACCAGGGGTAACTCACCCTTGTGAAATTGTATATTCCTGTCTGCTTAAGTATTCTTTGTAAATACCATTCTGTAACCTTCTTTCTATATTATGTGTAATATGCTGTCGTTTTTAATATATCTGTTTACCTTGGAGCTTTTGTCCCCAGGCCTCTGCTGAAAATGAACATGAATCCAGTCGGACTATCCCGGTCAACAAATGTAAATTAAAATAAAAATAAATAAAATAGATAAACTCAAGGTACGCTGCTTAATGCTAGATGTCTAAACAAGATCTGCACTCCCTGAAAGCACTACTCACTTTGCAAGATGTTGACATCTGTGCAGTCACCGAGACATGATTTAAAGGTGCGGAAAGCACCCTGGCCCTGCAGGGCTACAATGCCTTCCATACCTTCAGACCACAAACTGACCATGAAAGAGCCAAAGGAGGAGGTGTATTAATCTTCATTAAAGATAAGTACACCTTGAGACTGGTCAAAGAGTATGACTATTTTGAGCTACTCCATGTCCAATTAACTTTAGTCAAAGCCCCCTACCACATCATAGTTAGCTATAGATTCCCCACCATGAAACAGGAAAAGCATACCGCATACCTGAAATCATTTGCCATACAACTCAACACCTTAGTCATGGGTGATTTTAATTATTCTACTATCGATTGGGAAACATACACAACCACAAACATGCTGGCTCAGAGGTTCTTGGACTTTGTCACTGCAAATGCTCTGGCTCTGGAGAGTCTGAAATGTCCTGGACATAGTACTCACTAATACAGGAGAGCATTGCACGCCCCCCTCCCCCGTGTGATGTCCTCTCTGGTAAGATAATGCCATAAAGCACTCTTATTCAATGTAATTATAACACCAGATACCCCATCAAGCTCAAAGATGCTTAAGAATTTTTCAAAGACAAATTGCCTCCTACTAAGTGATGGTATAAGTTTCAAAGTCCCCTCGAATGCAGATAGCATTGACTCCTATGCACAGGTGTACACCAATGCCCTGTATAACCACTTAAGCAGTTGTATAGAATCAGCTGTACCCGACCAGATTAAAACTAGGTCTTGCCAAGAAACAAGCCACCCTGGTGGACACCTAGTACAAACAGGCTATACAACAAGAGAAAGAAACTAATGTGCAAGAACAAGAGGGAACTGGCTCAGCAGAGGAAGAAATCCTTCTCTATATTAAACAAACAAATAAGAGACATTGTCAAGTCCTCCAAAGCTAATTACAAGGCAAAAATACCCTTCCTAGGTAAGGATAATCACAAGACATTCTTTAACTACATCCAAAATCTAAAAGGGAATACCCAACGATGAGCTGAACTGTTTGTGGATGGCACCACCCATACTCATCCACAGGTAATAGCCACCCAGCTAGCTGTTAGGTTTGGAGAAAACTTCACCACCACCACCACCCCCCCGCCCCCAGTCATCCCCAAAGTATACCTGCCACCATTCCTCAGTCAATTATCTCAAGAGAGCAGGTCATCTCTGTGCTCTCCAAGGCCAAAAACATGACATCAGTGAGACCAGACCACATCCCAGGTTGCCTTTTAAACAACCTAAAACATGACCTAGCAAACCCACTTGGATCCCTGTTTAACCACAGCCTGAGAACTGGCTATGTCCCAGTGGAATGGAGGACAGTGACAGTAATCCCTCTGCGCAAAGGGGGACCATCAACCAACCCTGGGAATTATATGTCCATAAGCTTGACTAGCCTCATCTGCAAAGCCATGGAAAGAATAATTATGGACCTTATTAACAAGCACATAGATAATCTATAAACTTTGAACCCACCCCAGTTCAGATTCATTAAAGGTAGATCATGCCTGTTAAACATGGTTGATATTTTTGAGAAAGTTATCAAGACCCTGGATGAGAGAAAGACCACCTATCTTGTCTTAGCCAAGACATGTAATACAATCTCCCACACAGGGATTATAGAGAATCTCTCCCATTTGGGAATAACCTCATATATTAACAGATTGGTAGCCACGTTGGTGGCAGGCAGGGCACATACTGTCAAAGTGGGTGACCTCACCTCTAGCAAAAGGCCAGTCACCAGTGGTGTACCACAGGGTTTGTACTGGGCCCCTTACTGTTTGGAATTTATTTCTCAAAAGTCCAGGCAAACTTGTACTGCCTGTGGCTCACGAAGTTCACTGATGATTGCAAATTGGGAGCAATCACTGAGTCCCCAGATGATGTTAATATACTACAGACATAGTTAACATTGAAAAATGATTGGTGCTAAAGCCACAGATTAAAGCTAATTGCAAAAAAAATACATTTTATTCCCTTTGGAAAAGCTAACATCCCTGCTAATTACATTATAGAAAGCACCCCCTAAGTGTAAACCCAGTGGTACGTGATCTGAGTGATACCAATCTGACCTTTGATGACCACGTATCCACAGTTGTAAGGAAATCCTTCTATGTGGCACATCTCATAAATAAAGACATCACATCTGGATCTGATAATGTTATAATTCAATTGTACTAATGTTTGCTGTTACTGTTGTTTTGTTTGTTGTTTGTATTACTGTGGAGTTTTTTCTCCTCGGGTCTCTGCTGAAAATGGGCCTCTTGCCCAGTCGGACATATCCGGTCAACAAATGTAATAAATAATAAATTATAGTCTGCCACCTGACCAATAATTGAGTAAAATGCTCCCTTTTGCATGTACCTCACTAGACACCTGCAACAATTGGAGAGACCACAGAGGTTCTCACCAAGACATTACAGGGTACACAAAACAAGTCTTGCATGGAAGGACTGAAAGCCATGTTACTGTATTCTGTCTTCTACAGGTTGCTAAGGGGTGACCTGTGCCTGGCTTACAGTTAGAGTGTTTGTGCTTGCTAAGCAATGTGAAAACATCTGTATACAGATACTATCAAGAAATGCTGAAGAACATCAGGTATCCTGCCCCCTAGCACAACTGCCACATCCCTATAACATTTGAGGCTGCTCTTAATATTCCTGTACAACTGCAGGAAGTTGCAAGGAACCTACATGATACTGGCACTTATCATAACTCTCTCATTTCAGCAGTAGACTCATGGGCTGCAGCTGGCAAACCTGATGGTGAGCTAACAAATGCCAACATTAGGTGTTCTGATGTACTACTATTTACAGAAAAAAAAAGTTTAGGAGTGCAAAGTGTTTTACGGCTTTGAAAGCTGTAAAAACTTACTGCTGCCACACAGACGGCAACCAGAAGCTAAGCACCACCTGATGAATAAACAGCTTTAAAAACTGTTAGATATTTAAATCTTCCACAATTTTGTGTGACAGTGAAGTGTATTACATATTTTCTGCTCTTCTGCAGTGGCAGGTACTGGCTGCTGTTATGCTCTGCTGTGAGATTAGAGCTTAACAGTGCTGAAGCATGCTTAACAAAATTTGTAGGTTAAGTGCTGCATACTGTTAAAAGTACAAATGTTCCATTTTAGATGGAACAATGTTTGAAGATTAAGGTATTGGATTTGAAGGAATATCAAGTAAACAAAGCTTCTCATCATTGGAAAGAATGGATAGAACAGGGTTTCTTTTACTGGCAAAATTTAATTAAAAAAAAAACTGGAAGTTTAATAGATTATCAAGAATGCCTTGACAAAGCACAGGGGAAATCACATGGGAGGTGGCAGTACTTGCAGCTGGCATCTTTACATTAGAGGAGCAATTTCAGTAAACCTTTAGGAAAAAAATGGCTTTACCAAAATTCTGTTAAGGTCTTTCTTAGCTAACAAGATCTTTTCATGGCCGCATATGCTTATTTAGATGATTATTTATCAGGTGACACAGAAAACATTAGGTTAAAACAGTCAGAGGCTATTAGGTTTCCTGTAAGTAAACAGCAATGGAATAAGGCAAAGGAGCGTGGAGGAAATTCTCACTATAAATTCTTAACATCACTGTCAAAACTCACTGATAAGGATATATATAACAGAGTGGTGTCCTCGATAGCACTTGCAGGCAATATAAAAGTCCTGAAGACAATGTGCATATGATCTATCACTATCCACTGAGCAAATAAATCTGGGATAGAGTACAAGATGTAGCCTTATAAGCCCTGAGAAAGAACATGCCTCGTACAGAGATACTCAAAGAAAGTGAGTTAGACTTAAAAGGTCTGACTATTATTATCGCTAAAGGATGGAGAGCAGATCCTGGAGAAATTCTGGGAAAAATGGTTTATTACAAATAAAACTTATGGTACAGTTTTAACATACTAAATTTACAAAATAATTCAAAGAAAATCTGTCCATTTTATTTTTCTACCTAGATCTTTTAAGGTTCTTAAACTTGCTGTGCCAAGTTGTACTTTTTTCACACAATGCTTTTGCAATGACAATGTTGAAAAAGTTTTTATATCCCTTATTAATCTTTATAATAATTCTAAATTAGTAATCACTAATAGTTGTAAATGTTATTTGCCGAGCTGATTTTGAACCTGTGACTTCTTATTCTCTCATTATATTAATCAAACATATACTGTTGATGTTATAATGATGAATAAAGTTTTGTTTGAAAGAAAATAATCATGAATAGAATTACAGCCCAAAACTATAGAATAGTCCCCCACTCTCTCTGCTTACAGCCTTCACAGAAAATTGTGTGATGATGTCTATTTCTGAACTTACTGTAGTTACTTTTCATTATATTATGCAACAGCCATCATGTTTCATTATATTTAGTTAATTACATGTTGTCATCTTGTTTTCTACTTAATTCATTTGCTAACAGCTTTGGGCATGAGCAAAGTGGTCCACTTTGTAGTAGTTTACAAGATGCTTTGGAAAATGTTTAAATACAAGTGTGTGTGTGTGTGTGTGTGTGTGTGTGTGTGTGTGTGTGTGTGTGTGTGTGTGTGTGTGTGCCTGCATTCTTATGCATTCTTATGCATTCACAGTATGGGTGTAGGGCTTTGTGTATCTTATGGGATAAAAGAAACTTTTATCTCCTTTCTGACAAGGGAATCCCAGCCCCATTACTGAACCCAACCTGGCTTTCCACAGCTGGTATCTATGCTGAAGATACCTGGAACTCAGTTTCCTGCTGCTCCTAGCCTGCCAACAGGAGACACAATATGAAGGATTGAATAAGTGTGGCATACAATAACATGTAATTGAAATGTATTACTCTGTAAATCATTTGCATATACTACTTACCTTGCTGTGCTGTAAACCTTGCTGCCTCCTGCAGCAGCCTGCCTAGGTAATTTCGAGTTCCTTACATGCTGTGAGGTAAAAATGCATGTCAGTACAATGAGGTGTCAGATAAGGCAGTTATAACAAGGTAGGACAATACAGGTGTCACACAAGACAGTCATAACAAGGCAAGACAGTCAATGTACATAGCTATCTGACAAAATGTCACTGGCCATTTCGATGAAATCACTGCAACACATCTTCTGGATTAATAACAACAACATATAGTAAGAATGCTTACAGATGTATAAGATACACAGTACACTGATCGATTATATTATACCGACAATGAAAATGTGGCAAAGCACTTTGCAGTTAAGCCATAATAAAATACAAATTATTATTCCAGGGATAAAAGTTCAAATGGGGATATTCCAGGGTGACGCTTTGTCACCACTGCTCTTTTGTCTTGGAGCTTAAACAATTAAACTGTCTACTTAACAGATTAGGTCATGGCTACAATTTGGCTTCCAGACAACAACAAAGTGTCAAGACTTCTCATCTTCTTTTTGTGGCTGATATAAAACTATATAGTTCATTAGATGAGAAACTGAAAGCACAACTACAAGTTGTCAAAGCTTTCTCAGGTGATATAAGAATGTAATTTGGTCTTGATAAATGTGCAAAAGCCACCTTTAAGGCAAGAAAGCTGCAACACCAAGAATATATCAGTCTGGGTCAGAAATGTGATATAAAGGAACTTGAGCAAGATGGAGTGTTTAAATATCTGGGAATTGATGAAGGGTCAACAATAAAACATGAACAAATGTGAATAAAACGTAGTAAGGAATATTTTAAAAGACTAAAATTAATATTGAAAACAGCTTTGACATCTAGGTACAAAGTCCAGGCAAATTAGCTCTTCCTGTCCTAACTTAGAGTTTTAGAGTGATTGACTGGCCCCAAAGGTACTGGATCAGTTGGACAGGAAAACAAGAAAAATGCTTCACACTTATCAAATGATTTATAAAAATCAGTGCTTACCAAGATTATATATTCCACATTCTGAAGAAGGTATGGACCTCCTCGAAACTGAGTACATGTATAGAACCACAATCGTAGGACTTCATACATATCTGCTGACCTCACAAGATCCAAACATAGTGAAAGTTTTAAAACATGAAGATAATAAGTCTAAGATGACTTCCCCCCTGCTTAATTTAGCAGAAGCATATCAAGTGTCAAGTGGGAATGTAAATCAAGCCAGAAGTAGATAAAAATCAGGCAGCAACAGAATGTACCAAAAACAAAAGAAAGAATATAAGGTGAAGTATCATATGCGAAGGCAAGAAATGTGGACAATTCATAAATATAGTTGCAAGTACAGAAAACTTCTGGAACAACGTCATGTTGATCAGGACCGAATGCAGGAATGGTTAAGGAAAGGTGAATTTAAACCAAGACCAAAGGTTAATATTGGTGGCCCAGGACAGTGGACTACTTACACGCTGGTTCACAAAGTCCATTGAACATGTGGAAGAAACAGACAAATGCAGGCTTTGTAAAACAGAATTGGAAACAGTCGCCCATCTTGGCAGAAGGACTGTATACTGAAAGGCGCAATAATGTGGCAAGATTGTTGCAGTGGAGATTGTGCAAACGTTATAATACTGAAGTAGCTGAGAAGCATTGGAAACAAAGCATTATAGAAAATGATGACGTTTATACCACATAGGATCACCCATTGCCAACAGTTCAAAAAATTATGTGAGAAAACCAGATATCATAGTCCAGGAAAAGAAGACAAAAATAGTATTGATTTTTGAAATTGCTACAGCCAGTGACTACAGTGCCTTGTGTACAGAGAAACAAAAAGCCATAAAATACCAGGATTTACAGACAGAAATGAGGGTAGTGTAAAAGAAGGATACCCAGACAGTTCCAATAGTAGTAGTAGCAATGGGTCTTATAAAAAAAGAATTTGCAATCATATGGATAGCAGAAGCAGTCAATTCTGGGTACATTGCGGGTGCTGCAAAGAACACTTCTGGCTAATGTCAAAGACTGAAACAATACTAATTTCATGAACTTTAATCATACTTTGACTTAGGAATGGGGTCTATTCCCATCATGGTATTAGAAACCCCAAAAGCTTGGAGAAATTAAACCGTGAATAAACATTCTTTGGTCATGTGATACATGCGCCTTCCCTGCTCCAAACAATATACACCACAGATACCCAGTATTGAACTAAATCTTTGCCCCTCAGTATGTATCAAATAAAACAGACTCAGTGTGTCTGTGTCTATTGCACATAGTGTCACCAATTTACGTTTCAGATGTATTTAAATACTATATATCCAGTCATAACACAGGCATAACTTTAAATGTATATTTTTTGTTATGCATATTTTTGTAACTACCTTTGGAGCTTTTCTCCCCAGGCCTCTGTTGAAAATGGACATGTATCCAGTCACACTTTTCCGGTCAACAAATGTAAAATAAATAATAATAAGTTGCAAACTACACATGTGATGATAAGGCCTGGCAGATGAGTTTTCCCTACACTACTGGAGGATACCTGCATCTATCATCAATGTATTGGCCAGGTCATGTCAGCTATCTACCTTTCTAACTAGTCTAACCTGTCTTTGTAATCCCTGAGGAGGTAGTCCAAAAATATCTTGTGCTCCTTCACACACCAAGTAGAGTTCCTTCTTCTAGGTGCATTAGAAGCAACCAGATGAGGGACAAAGACATGCATCCCCACATGTGTATGATTCGTGAGTACCAGCTCACTTAGGTCTGAGCAATGTAAGTGAACATCACATGGACATGTAGGAGTGCCCTATGCATGTACTGTGACATGTTACTTAAACCATACCTCAAGATCAGCTGCATATAAATACTATATTACAAGAAGATGTAATAAACAAATTCACAGACTGTTGTGCTATAAACATCCAACTGAATAAGTAATGTGCAAAATACAAACCTACATAGTTTGTGAATGTGTTGCCATTCTGGTTGCCATTATGCAGAACAATGTTAAGAATGATATTATCACTTCTGAATTTGGAAAGTTATTTTATGTGATAAATAAATATTTGGATTTGTCTGATAAAGAGTACATTTTTCATTTTTTGCCAATGGAGAAAACTGGAGATGATTGGACTTTGCTTAGTTAAGACAGGAAGTTTGGCTAGGTAAAGGAGATTGTTTCTTCTATAACAGATGGGTAAAAAAGTTAGGTAAGATAATGAGAAGAGATGGGGTGAAGGAGGGAATGAATAAGGGAGAAGACAAGGGAAGAAATAAGGTTGGAGTAGGGCAGGATATAGAAGTGTAAAGTACAATGTGTATATAGACAACTGAGAATGAAAACTACTACAATAGACTGAGGGATAAATGGATTAAGGACAATAAACACTGTGAAGAGGACAAGATATAGGATGGGATCTGGGAAATGGTCCATGGTTAGAAACTAGTAGGACCAGTAGGAAACATCTATTGGCAATTGATACATAGGTAGTAAAAGTATTGAAAATACCACCTTGGGTCTCACCTGAAAACAGGAAGCTAGCCTAGTGGGACTAACACAGTCAACAAGGGATACATGAATAAAAATAAAATAGTATAGGATGCCTGTATAAATATTCAAGGAGGGATGGGGGCAATTAGTGAATTCCTGGAGTTGTGAAGATGGAAATGCAGATCAGATACATGTGGTCATCATACAAGAAAGTCTGTATTTTAGGGGAGCAAGCAGGTAGTACATAGAGTAAAATATTTTAGGAAAGAAGAAAATGTAAAGTATGATTTCTGTATGTTGGGAGTAAAATGGCAAGATTCAGGTAGAAATGGGAGGAAAGGTTGAGATGTAGACTGCAGCCAAAAAAGAAGATGAATGATAGCTACAGCTTAGAAACCAGTAAACCTAAACAAATATAGTGAGGATTTGGCCTGTAAATGTATGGGCAGAATGTGGGAATGTAATGGTAAATGGGTGGAAAAAAGGTTCAAAAGGATGCAAACAATATGGGGACTGGGGGAAGTACTAGATAAGAAAGAAGAAAGAGGAAGTATTATTCATGCAGTGATAGACAAAAAGGAATCTATAGGCTATGTGCAACATAGAATAAAGGATTACTTCTTTATGGGATCATAGATATTTACAGTAGGTGGGATATGACATATTAAACAGTGTTTTGGATATAATGGGGGTTTGCAATGCAATTTTTTAAGAAATATGGAAGCAATTGTTATATATTTCTAAATTCTGTTAGTGGAGATGTACATTGTGATATAGAGGAAGTGAATAACTCATTAAGAATTATAATGAAAAAATTCATTCTGACAACTATGGCCATATTTCAGAGAACTTGCAGAACATTATTCATGTTTGGAAGGTGGTCTAATGTTCTTCAAAAGGATATAAGATTCTTAATATACATCACATAGAGCCAAATGCAGTTGTACAGGATATCTTCAGAATAAGAATGTTACAATTTCTGATAGGAAAGGTACACATCCTTGTAGAAACTGCAATTAATGCAGCTCCATTAACTTAGATACTACCTTTAATCATCCAGTAAATGCCAAATGTTGCTGTAACAATGATACATAATAATGTATATATGTTGACTGTACATCTAATTTTTGGCTAATTACAAATTTTGTAATGCATTCTATATGGGTAAAACCAATAGGTTGTTGAAAGAGTGCATTAGTGAGCATGTTTGTAATATTAAAAAAGTTGCATATGAAGAATGCTTTTGCTAAACATGCTATGTAACATAGTTTTATATTTCAAGTTCTACAAATAATACATTTAGATATAGGAGAAGGCTATATAAAGAAATGCACTGAAGAATGTGAGTACAGATGGATTACTGGGTTGAATTCTATCAGTTATCCTGGTTTAAATGACTCATATTCTTTAAAACTAGTTCTTAAACATTTCTTAAGGAAGTGATTGTTGTTTTAATCAATCATGTGATCTTAAACTTTGCCTATATTGAGTGTTATGTGATCAGGTATTTTAACATAATCTGATGAAGCTTTTTATGCAAAAGCACTCATTTATTCAACTGATATTTGTTTGAATTATATTATTAAAGTCGGCCTCTACTTGGCTCTTGGCAAGTATTTGTTTTGTCTTATTTGGGATTTTTTACCCACCAAAATGTATATACTCTTTTTGGTTTGGACAGTTAGGAACAGAAAAATCTTGCTGTCATTGGCACACTGTGCAAGAGCCTTGCATTCCCCAGTTCCACATGTAGCCATAGCTACTCAGTCAGGTACATTTGAGGAGCAAAATGCCCTATGCATCAGTTGTAACATAGCAGTACACAGTGGCATGTCACATGCACACACACCATATGCACAAGCATCAGGTGCAGCATAGCACTACACAGTGGCATGACATGTGTACACACACCATATGCACAAGCATCAGGTGCGGCATAGCACTACACAGTGGCATGACACATGTACACACGCCATATGCACAAACATCAAGTATAGCATAGCACTACACAGTGGCATGACACATGTACACACACCATATGCACAAACATCAAGTATAGCATAGCACTACACAGTGGCATGACACATGCACACATACCATATGCACAAGCATCAGGTGCGGCACAGCACTACACAGTGGCATGACACATGTACACACACCATATGCACAAGCATCAGGTGTAGCATAGCTGCACAAGCATGCAGGTTACATGGTTCTCATTCACCATGGTGTCTATGTCTCACAATGATGTGTTTGTGGAGTGCATCAGCAGTAATTCTCATAAAGTAGCACTGTCTTCATTAGTATAACTACTGCACTAACTACCCCTGTTGGCATTGTATAATGTTTCACTGCCATTTTGCACACCACTGCTTGGAACTGTACAAATTCAAAACAGCGAAATCTGACTAAAGCCTCTGTAGATGTGAAACTTCAATAAGTTTAGGAAAGATTAGGACTAGCAAAGTACCTCAGCAATAACAACAAATGTTGTGCTAGGGATGTCAGGGAGAGTGAGATAGATGTCATGATAAGGACCCACGAAACTGGCATGACACAGTACTATTTGTCTGTGGCTGGTATTGGTACAGATTGTGATCATAGGAAAGTGGAGGGAGGACATGCCACAAGATGTGTGGGGTTTCCAAGGCCATATGTTAAGGCAAGGGCACTGTACATAAAAAGGAGGGTGTGAGTCTGTGCATAGAACTAAATGCAGCTGATAACCAGGTTGATAAAAAGTGGGCATATATATTTGCATCTGATAGCATAGCAAACTCTATCACTGTTTGACATGTTTTATTCACAGGTATACAGCTACTGGCATAGCTGCCTGAGAGAGGTAAACCTTAAAAAGTTTACCAGCAGTAGACAAAGTGCTGCTGCAGGGCTTTTGCACACACACGACAGATGTGACAGGGACTTGTGCAGGTACTGAATGCTATGGGTAGCCATCATAGATCTGTACATCAGGTGCAATAAAGGATTGTTGATATAATATGTCATGTAAAGGAAAAGATACAGGACATTACAACAGAATGGTCCACCACAGGGGGGTGGGCCAGCAACAAAGAAACAGCTCAGTGAGGCTGAGAAGTTTTTGTGTTGCTTGCCAGCCAGGGGAACGTCCCTTCATAGTTGAGGGTTGCTTAGATGCAGAAACAGGACTGACTCTAAGCAACCATGTGCCAATGAGGGAAGCATCAGATTAGTCCTGTCTATAATAGTATATTATATAGCACACTCCACTGCATGTGCAAAATGAAATGATGGACCTACACTCATTAGCATATCTTGTCAGCTTTGTGAGTTTGAAAACTGTTCATGCATGTGTCACTGGGTCCCTGTACATAGTCTGCACTAATTCTAGCAATGTTTCCTGGCCTTCAGACTATTGAAGGATTGCTCAAATCAGGTTTCCTGGGACATTGTCATATGCTTTCACCAAGTCCAGGAATGCCAAGTTGAACTCTTTCCTCCTTTCCAGCTTCTTCTCCATTATCTGTCTCACTGCAAACATCAAATGGGTTATGTTGCATCCTGATCTAAGCCCAAACTGCTCTTCTTCCATCTTACTTGTTTATCAGTCACCCCCTCCAGCACTTTTATGCAGTGTAACAAGAGTTTGATACCTCTGTACTGCCTGCAGTTGTGATCATCCTCTTTGTTCTTGTAGACTAGCACTAGACTGTTTACCCCAGGAATCATTTCTCCCCTGAAGTAGAAAGCATCTTGATTATACGTACTATGACTTTATTCTAGCCATTCACTTTCCCTGACTTCATTTTAGGCAGCGGCTTGCCTCATCTCTACCTGAATGATGAAGTGTTATTGAACTTCTCTTCTAAGTATGGATCGTCTATAATGAACAACATGTTCTTACATACATAAGGCTGCTCATCAGTATCAATGTTTGCAGAACATTATGTGCCAGTTGTCAGTGATTCACACTGTAGCCATGGTATTAGAATGGTATCCATATATTCTGCACACTTGAGTCACTGGAGATGCTGACCTGTCAACTGATATAATCAGTTGCTGATGACTTTAGTTAGATGGCTAGTGAGGCAGCTGGAAAAACAAAGGAAACTGAAGCATAGAGTGAAGGTGTCTTGGGAATACCTGTCAGATATTTCTGTGTGACATGAGTTCAGCTTTTACCTTCCTAATAGTTTCTCATGAATACCAGAGAAGGTCAAGGTTATAACTTTTCAATAGATCTTGTATAAAGCCCCAGAAGTTGAGGCATCAGAAAGGAGACATGGCCAGAAGGCAGTCAGTGCTTGTCATGGGACCAACTAATTGACATCACTAGTGGGAAACAACATCACTTCATAGCCAGCCTTAGGCATAGGCCAACTAGGCAGCCACCTAGGGCGCCACTCTAGCAAGGGCACTTTTTAATCTGGATGGTGTAGATAGACCAAAATGGGGGAACCAGGTGGTGTGGGGGGCAATGTGAAGTCCTTTTGCCAAGGGCACAGTTGACCAAAGGCCAATCTTGCATCACTTTAAAGAAATTGGCCTTCATTGCAAAGTTAGTAGGGACTCTCCAGATTTGACTACCAGCAAGCTAGTAAAGAAGCAGCTGAAGAAGTTCCAGAAACAAAGACCTAGGTGTTGAAGGGTTTTGGAGAGGCTGTGAGCAACAACTACCAAATGGAAAGAGGTTCCAAAAAATAATCTAGCAAACTGGCATGAGAGGAATTATTGCCAAAGCTGTTCTCAGCAATGATGGAGAAATGTACTCTGCTGAGCTTGACTGGGAACATTGTCCAGAGGTGGAAGGAATATTTTGAGGAACTCCTTAAACCATCAGACATACTATCCTTTTAATTTGCACAGTCAGAAACAGCTGATAGTGTCTCTCATCCTGTGTTATGATTCAAGACGAACAGGTGGGGTAGTTTGTTTATCTGCTTTATTATATAGGAACACATCAGGATGGATAGCAGCAACATAAAATATAAATGAACTGATTACCTGACAGACCATTACATAAATGCATGCTTACATCTCAACAGCTCTCTACAAAATGGCAGTCTGGCTCACATGTGCTCAGTATTTATACACATGTGTGAGTCCATGGAACGCTTTTTAAAGGTATACATACATACTGATCTACATCCTCCCCCTTTAGTGAATTGCCCACAATATAATGACATCTGAAAAAGACATGCAATTATACAGACATTGAGAAATAAGCATAACACTCATGTCCAAGTTGCCGTGTATCTGGTACATGGTCTGGAAATGCAACCTGATCTAGTGATATAGCAATTAGGACTGGGTTTAGCAACAGGGACAGTCATTCATGAATAGTCTGTTTCAGGAGTTTCAGGAAACTTCTCAGGAACAGGGAGATTTGCTGGAATGTCCTCTGGAACTGGAACACTGGATAACTAACTGTGAGATTTAGAGTCTTTTTCACAGGAAAGATGCTGCAATGCAGGCTCAGACACTGGTACCAAATGTTTCCGATTCCACCTAAATTCAACTCCTTGTGATTCCACAATGTACTGTCTGTGCTCTGGACATACACCTTTCACAACTCCAATCCGATCAAAACCTTTGGTCATCTGCATCCTCACTATCTCCCCTTCTTGTAATGGATTGAGCAGTTTGCTGGACTTATCATAATAGGACTTCTTGGGCAAGCGCCTTTTCCTGAGTTGAGCTCTTTCTGCTTTATTGTTCTTAGCACAGGGAATCAACAGATTGCTACTGATTTGTAGTGTGGTTCTGGTTTGTCTCAACAAAAGCTTTTGTGCAAATGAACCAAGATGTTTATCACAAGGAATATTTCTGAGATTCAGGAGATTCAGAAAAACATTGCTATTGTCTCATTTAGACTTCTCTAATAACTGTTTTGCACTTTGAACTACACGTTCTGCCAAACCATTTGACCGTGGGTACTCAGAGCTACTTGTAACATGAATAAAGTCCCACTCTTCAGCAAATCTCTTGAACTGCTGGCTTGTAAACTGTGTACCATTGTCAGAAATAACTTTGTGTGGACTACCATGGACTGCAAAATGACGCTTCAACTTAGTAATGCTGCACTGGATCCTAGATTAGGAAGTAGGTCAATCTCAAACTAATTTGAATAAGAGTCTACTAACACCAAGTATTCTTGACCATTTCATTTGAAAATGTCTGCAGCTACTGTCGACCAAGGTAGTTCAGGAATCTGGTTTAGCTGAAGTGGTTCTTTCTGTTGCTGTAGCTTAGTACTATTACTTGCAGAACAATGAGACAGATGCCTGGTGACAGAGCCATGGCCTCAAGCTCAATGCCAAAAAAATGCATTGTCATCCCCTTTGGTAAACACTCTGTGCCCATGAACTACCACATAGGCGGCAGTCTACTTAACACCAAAATTGTGCTAAGAGACCTTGGGACCCAGGTAGACAGTAGTTTCTCCTTTGATAATCCAATCACCACAGTGGTCAGGAAATCCTTCTACATGGCACACCTCATCACAAAAGTGTTCTCATCCAGGAAAAAAGAGGTCATTGTTCCCCTCTACTCATCACTCATTAGACCCATTATAGAGTATAATGCCCCTTTTGGTATGTACCTCACAAGACATCTGCAACAACTAGAAAGGCCACAGAAATACCTCACAAAGAGGATTAGCAGCCTCAAACAGTTGCCCTACGCTGACTGCCTCAAAAAACTCCAGCTTTACTCCATCGCATATTGCCTACTCCTAGGTGATCTCTGCCTAACATTCAAAGCTATGTCCAACCCAGAGCTGCTGGACATGCTCCACCTAAAGCAATCTCAAGCCCTCCGAGCTACATGCTCTAGGGACTTAAACCTGGTCACCACAATAAACAGAACATGCTGGAGGGATAGATTCCTGTCCCAGAGACTTCCCATACTCTGGAACAAGCTACCCATCTATATCAAACAGAGCTTCTCATTAGCACTCTTCAAGAAAACTCTTGATGAGTGGATGGGAAATAGGAAATTCACTCCAGGGATCACTTCTGTGGCTCTGCTCGACAGAGGCACAGGAAAATAATTTTCTTGGGTGGCGAAAGCCAGGGGAACCTTTTTCGCTCGGCTTAATAAGGCCCATGGGCTGATAGCCTAGTACCTACCTATGAACCTATAAACAAGATGAAAGTACTGTCTCAATATCCTTTGACATAGAAGGCCAAAATACTAATTCTCTTGCCCTTCTTTTGGTAGAATCAGTTCCTGGGTGTCCATGATGCAAAATTGAAATATACTGTTGTTGTAAGGATTTTGGAACAATCACTTTTGGACCTTTCATGATGATACCATTGTCAAGCAAACTGTCATCTCTGTAAGGAAAATAAGGTTGCAGGTCATGAGGTAAACAAGATTGCTTTAATGGCCATCCTCAACTGATAAAGTGGTTGAGCTTCTGAAGAACTGGATCAGAAGCTGCGTGACTTCTAAGCTCATCAAGATGTGTGAAAGAAAAATTTCTCACTTCCATGACTTCAAAATTAAGTTTCCCATTGTCATGCTATTCAGTGGTATTTCTGGGTGATCTGGACAAAGTATCAGCAAGATAAAGAAGTTTGTCTTTTGTGTAGACAATATTGAAATTATACTTTCAACATCATGCGTTGCAATCTGGCTGGAGTTGTATGCACAGGCTTCTCAAAATAGTGACCAGAGGTTGGTGATCAGTTTCGATTTGAACAGGGCAGCCATAAATATAATCATGGAACTTGGAACATGGAAATACAATTTCCAAGAATTTTTTCTCTATCTGGGCATACTGCATCTTGGTTTGGGTTAGAGTTCTGGATGCATAGGCTGCTGGTCTACCCTCTTGAAGAATGACTGCACCAAGACCAAATTTCGAAGCATCACAAGAAGAGTTACTCGTTTGTGAACATCATAGGATCTGAGAGTTGATGGACTGGCAATTCTCTGTTTCAGGATATCAAATATTCTTTTGTGTTGTTATAACCAGGACCAAGATACATCTTTGCATGTCAGCTCTCTGAGCAACACTGAAAGTTGGCTCAAGTTCATAGGTTCATAGGCGAGTACCAGGCTAATGGCCCTAGAACCTTTACAAGCCTAGACCATAGGATTGCCCTGGCATCATGCCGCCTGACGTTAGTTTCTAGTGCCTCTAGCTAGCAGAGCCACTGAAGTGATCCCTGTGGTAAATTTTCTATTTCCCATCCACTCATCAAGATTTCTCTTGAAGAGGGCTAGTGAGGTGCTCTGCTTGACATGTAATGGAAGTCTGTTCCAGCGTATGGGCAGTCTCTGGGTTAAGAACCTATCCCTCTAGCATGTTCTGTTGATTGAGGTAATAAGGTTGATGTCTCTGGAGTGTGTGGTGTGGAGGGATTGGGATTTGTTTAGATGTAGCATATCTAACAGGGCTGGGTCAGACGTGGCTTTGTAAGTCAAGCACATATCGCCTCTAAGTTGGCGATATGAGACAGAGAATAACTGGAGTTTTTTTAGTCTGTCCATATAGGACATGTGTTTAAGGCCTAGTATCTTCTATATGAGCTACTTTTGTGGTCTCTTCAGTTGTTGTAGGTGTCTGGCAAGGTACATACCAAATGGGGCATTGTACTCAATGATTGGTCTTATGAGGGAAGAGTAGAGAGAGATGATGACCTCCTTCTTCCTGGATACAAAACTCTTAGTAATGAGATGTGCCACATAGAAGGACTTTCTGACCACAGTGGCTATGTGGTGGTCAAAGGAGAGGTTGCTATCAACCTATGTTCTCAGATGTCTTCTGACACCTTCAGTGTTCAGTGGATTGCCATTGATGTAGTAATTTATGGGCACCAAGTTTTTTCCAAAGGAGATGACGCATTTTTGGCAATGAGTTTAAGGCCATGGTTTTGGCACCAATCGTTGGTCTCGGTGACGCCTTTCTGTAGGATGTCTACATCACTTGGGGAGTTAATAATGGCTCCCAGCTTGCAATCATCTGCGAACTTGGTCAGCCAGAGACCCTTCATGTTGGCCTGGACTTCAGAGAAGCAGATGCCATACAGGAGGGGACCCAGGACTGATCCCTGTGGGACTCCACTCGTGACTGGTCAGCAGTCTGACATGGAGTCTGCTACTTTAACACTGTGGGTTCTATCTGTGAGACAGCTTGCCTCCCACCTAGTGATATAGGGGTTGATGCCTAGTTTAGTGAGTGTGTCTATGATTCGTGAGTGGGGAATGGTATCGAAGGCTTTGGCCAGATCGAGGTAGGCTGTATTAACTACTCTGCCCTCATCCACAGCTCTGGTGACTGACTTGAAGAAGTCGACCAGGTTGAGCAGGCATGATCTACCCTTCACAAAGCCAAATTGTGTGGGATCCAGAGTTTGGAGATTCCCTATGTCCCTGTTTATCAGGTCCATGATGATGCACTCCATAGCCTTACATATCAGACTCGTCAGGCTAATGGGGTGACAGTTCCCAGGGTCTGCAGTCACTCCCACTTTATGGAGAGGGATGACTGTAGCAGCGCACCATTTGGCAGGGACAAAGCCTGAGGTGAGGCTGTGATTGAACAGGGCACATAGGTGAGGTGCCAGTTCATTTTGTAGTTCATGTAGAACACAGCCAGGGATGTTGTCGGGTCCCATGGAAGCTGCATTCTTGGCCTTGGACAGTGTGGTTTTAACCTGCACAGCAGTAATATTGGGTGTCTGGGATTCTATTGGTATTATGATAGGTCCTTTGGGGGGTAAGGTTGGCACTGAATCTGTCGGCCAGTATATTGGCAATATCTATTGGCCTGGTGTAAAAGGTACCATTGTGCAGTAGCTCGGAGCAAACCTGGGTATTGCTGTGGAGATTTTTGACCATAGAAGGCCTTGTGGTTATCCTTAGTATCTGCTGCAATCTTGTGTTTGTACATAGCTTTAGATGATTTAATGAAGGAGCTCAACTTTTTGTTGAGGCTAATAAGGGAGTTTTTCCAGTCTTGGGAACTCACCTTTTTCTGCAACAGTTTCTTTCTTCTGTTGTAGAGTTTGTTTATGATAGGAAACTACCATATTGGCTTCCTTTTTTGGGAGGAGAGCATCTTGGTTCTGTTGGGTATGGCCAGATTTATGCATTTGTGTACGTGTTTGTACAGTGCATTGGTGTATGATTCGGCAGTCATGCACTGGTTCTCCATCTGCATGGGTGTCATGAAGTTTTCCACCTCTGTTTTTAGGAGTCCAAAGTTAGCTTTAGAGAAGTTTTTCTAGGTGGTTACCTTTGCGGGGTTGTGGGTGGGATGTGGATATCCATGGTGAATTATTTCTGGTCAGATCTAACCAGGGAGGAGTTGACTATTGGTGTGGAGCAATGGTCACCCATGTTAGTGATAACCAGGTCAAGGATGTTGCTCCCTCTAGTGGGGGTAAGAATGAGCTGGTCCAGGGCATTGGAATTAATGAATTCCAGGAAACATTGGGCAGGTGTCATTTTCCTAGTCAATGGAGGGGTAGTTGAAGTTGCCCAGAATGAGAGCATTGGGTTGGGCCCTTATATTCTCCAGGGTGCTTAGGAACGTGGAATGGGTGTCTTGTGACACGGTTGGGGACCTATAGCAGGCTACAACCTGAATCGCTGTCTTACCTAATGTTAGTTGCACATGGAGTATCTCTGCAGCGTTATGTTGGGCTACCAGTCTGGAGGTGTGTATATCCTTTATGAATATGGAGACATCACCACCTTTGGAGCTTCAGTCTGAATTTTGGGGAATGAATTATAGCCTGATAGTGCAGGAGTGCTTTCTGCTGCCTTGAACCAGGTCTCTGTTATGGCACAAATGTCAATGTTCTCCATTTTAAGGAGTGCTTCGAGGGAGTGCATCTTGAGATTTAGACTTCTAGCATTGAGCAACATGACCCTCAGATTGCATTTATTTATAGCAGTTACGGTGGTCAACATGACCAAATCACCTAGAGCCATATTTTACACTGTCAAGTGGCTAGTCCTGCCATGGCATGCAATCTGTGATCCGTGTTCTCCTATTTTGAGTATACTGTGCACCATGTGATGAAATGAGGACATAAGAGCAGAAGCCAAATTAGCTCCAATTGCAGAAAAGATCAAAGAGAACAGATTATGGTGGTTTGGGCACATGTGTAGAAAAGCAGAAGACAATCTGGTGAGAAAGATTTGGGACAGACAGGAAGAAGGTAAGTGGAAGCAAGGACATCCAGCAAAAAGGTGGATGGATTGTGTGAAAGATCTGTGACAGTCAGGCATGAGTGTTGAAGAAGGCAGGAGTGTGGCACTGAATGGAGAAAGTCGGCGACAGTTAACATGAAACTCCAACCCCATGTAGAAAAATGGAAAAAAGGGGGCTGATGATGATGATGATGAGGAGTTATGGTGGTAACATCTGGAATAAACTTGCCTAGGCAGTTAACCATGCCAAGAAAATGTTGTAGGGCTTGAACATTGTCTGGAGCTGGCATCTCAAGAATTGCTGTCTGCTTTGAAGGGTCTGGTCGTAAGCCTGAATTGGTAAACAAATGACCAACATAAGTAACTTCTTGTAGCCTGAATTTGCACTTCTGAGGATTTAGCTTAAGATTCTCTTCATGTGCTCTTTCCAGAACTTTCTTGAGGTTTTTGTCATGCTCGGCTTCACCATCACCTCTTACTAGAATATCATCTACTATAATAGTAATCAGATATCCAGAAAAAAATGTGTTCCATGGCACTCTGGAAGACGTCACTGGCAGAATTTATCCCAAATGGCATTCTCAGAAATCTGTTCCTGCCAAAAGGAGTACTGAAAGTGGTCAGCAATGAAGATTTTCGGTCAAGCAAAATTTGCCAAAATAAACTCTTTGCATCCAAAACAGAAAAAAACAGTGGCAAGTGGCATAAGAGCAGTGACTTCTTTGACTGTACGCATTGGATGATGAGGTCTTTTCAGTGCTTTGTTTAACTCTCATGGATCAATACATATTCTGATATCATCTGAGCTTTTCTTATGAGCTACCACCATGGAAGATACCCATTCAGTAGGTTCATCAGCTGGACAAATCACAACTTGCATCACCATTTTATCTAGCTCAGCTTTGACTCTGTTCTGCATAGCTACTGGAACTTTATGGGCTGGTCTGATAACTGGGCTGACTTCAAGGTCTAACTTCATGGAGTACACAACTGGGAGTTTGACTAGTTTGTCTTCGAAAAGATCAGCAGAGGTAGAAAATATAGGGTGTATATCACATAATCGAAATCCCAAAATATCAAACACCATAAGCTCGAACTTGGAATGTTGAAATGTAATATAATCGAAAGCTCAGAACAGCGAATTTTTTTCCCAGGGAGCAAATTTGCTGTTCCAAGAAACACACACACAACACAAGCACACCAAAAAAAGTAATCCACACATATACGCTTAAAATCCTACTTCTAACCCTATACTAAACCGTACATAAACTACTATCTATCCATTTACCTTAACCCAAACCCTAACCCTAAGGTCCGTAACTATTGCATACTCACCTTACCCGCTCTCTAACCCTAAGGTCTGTAACTACGCACACTCACCTTACCCACTCCCT
Organism: Protopterus annectens; assembly: GCF_019279795.1. Taxonomy (NCBI): domain Eukaryota; kingdom Metazoa; phylum Chordata; order Ceratodontiformes; family Protopteridae; genus Protopterus; species Protopterus annectens. Next base: position 382,257,402 of record NC_056745.1, on the reverse strand, counting down.
AACCCTAAGATCCCTAACTATCACACAATCACCTTACCCACTCCCTAACCCTAAAGTCCCTAACTATCCCATTCCCACACTCACCTTAACCCAGTCCATTCGTACACTTACCTTAACCCAGTCCGTAACCTTCGCACTGTTGAATACTGTGCAAACACATACGCTAATGCAGAGTGGCCAACTATAAAGCTTCCAAGTGATGGTTTTCGCTGTTGTAACATTTCGACGTTATTAGATTTCGATGTCATAGATTCAATGTTATTGCATTTGATGATATAACATTTTGATGTTATGATATAGACTCGAAAAAATAGACTGGGCGGAATTAAAACAGTGGTCTTTCAAGCTTATATGGTGCACTTCTTTATTAAATGAAAGTAGTCCCATTTTCAAACTGTCTCTGAGGCCTAATGATGACTGTACATTGCCTTTTGACTATGTAAAATTGCAAGTTATAGCTGTTCCCAGCAGAGTAACATGAAAGCACTATCGAACCTTCGGTATGAATTTCTTCACCACCATAAGCAACAATCTTCGCGCACTTTGCCAAATCAAGCTTCTCATCAGCACATACGCTAGTAAATGTTTCTGCTGATCTAACATTGTACTTTGAACCTGTGTCAACTTTGAGCTCTATGAGAGACCCATTAATCCAAACAGTACAAAATACTTCATTCTTTGCCCATAAATCTACTGCATTGACTGTTTCATTAAGCACAGACACACCATCAACATAAAAAGTAGAGTCACAACTTTCTAATTGATCAGCTTGTCTCTTTGAATGTTCTCTTTTAATAAAAGAGTGAGCCTCTTTTGATTTACAAAATATTTGGAAATGATTCCACTTTTTACATCTGTGGCATTGCTGACCAATAGCTAAGCACTTTTCTCTTTTAGATACATGATTACCAACACAATTATGACAGTTGACTATGAGGCTAGGTTAGGGAACATTCTTGGAGTTTGCTGACTCACCCTTGAGCTTCACTGAGACTGTGCATGCTCTCGAATTTGCTAGAAAGCTACAGGGTTTACCAGAGATTGTCACAGGACCTGCAACAGCCCCCATGTGCTTGGGCCTGTTTCTTTTAACCACATGCTGCATACTATCAACTTTAGCTCAAGAAGATACTGGAAGTATGCATTTCACATGTGTAAAAATATTTGTGTGCTTTTCTGTAAGCTTATATATCTGACAAATCTCAATGACCTTATTCAAAGTTAAATCACTGTCATGAAGCAAAATCTTTCTTACAGCATCATCTTTAGTACCACACATATCTATCTTTTATCAACTCATCCCTTAAATCACCAAATCTGCACATTTTAGCTTTGTTTCTCAAGTCAGTTATATATGCTGCAAAAGCTCCCCCATGCTTTTGATCCCTTGTGTAAAGTAAGTGGTTTTCCATTGTAATATTTGTTTGGGGGTTACAAATTTCTCTAAATTTACATTTTAAGCACTCAGTATTCCTTTGTCTCAGCCGATACCACTATATGACAGTTTCCCCTCTCCTGCAAACACAGAAGGTGCATACACAAATGAACTATCTCTTTCTATATCTTCTGAACCAGCTAAATTAAGCAGAATATCTGCCTTTGTATGTGCATCTTTATCAGAAAATACAATCGTACTCTTGCTCAAACACTCTAGAATTCTCTGCAATATTATTATCAAATGCAAGTGGGCCAGATTTTCAAAATCCTTCAGCCATACCAACACACCACAAATATGGCCCTTGTAATTATGTATAAACATGCACACACACACACCAAGTACTGGTAACATTCAAAAGCACAATAAACTCTTTGAAATACTGTACTTGGTGAAATACGCTTTGAAATGGCTGTATTTTGCAAAATAACTGCACTGTAATTCCACACCAACTTGCAAATACTCTGTATACTTTGGATATCTTGAATAGGTTTAATTAATGCGATAAAGTAGCACATAGCAAAAAATGTGGCCGTTTTCCTTGTTTTATACATTTTATACAATTCAGACATTATTTCAAATATTTTTATAACTATTTTGAATATTTTTATCAATATGTCGCAGTTTCAGACATTTTGTTTACTAGAAATTTGTTTTGAGGATTCTGAGTATTTTGTTTTATATTCTTCAAGTAAGAAATCATTTAAGTAAGTTTTAGTACCTGGAATTTGTTTCTGACCTGTTTTGTGAGTTGTACATGCAGTAGGGATGATCCATTCTCTATATTAATCCAACGTTAACTGAGTGCCTCTTGGTCTTGATTCTGGATCCCATTCTGACACAATGTCACTCGTCCTATGTTATGATTCAAGAAGAACAGGCAGGGTAGTTCATACATATGCTTTATTATATAGGAACACATCAAGATGGATAGAAGCAACATAAAATATAAATGAACTGATTATCTGATAGACTATTACATGCATGCATGTTTACATCTCAGCAGCTCTCTACAAAATGGCAGTCTGGCTTGCATGTGCTCAGTATTTATACACATGTGCAAGCCCATGGAAGACTTCTTAAATGTATACATACATACTGATCTACAGATAGGACTGAGTCCATGTCTGTAGATGAGGACACTGGAGCAGTTAAACTCTTTTTAGGTGACAAGGTGTAGGCAATGGATGAGATTTGACTAGAAATGCTGAAGCCACTGGCTATTGTGTCAGGTGTCTGTCGCACTTGACAGACCTTTTCAGTGTTGCATGGGATATGGAGGCAGTTGCTCATGATTGTCCAAGTGAGATGGAACAGGAAGGTCTAGTCCAGGTATAGAGATATCCTTCTCAGCCTTCAGTGTGTGGCCTACACCAGCATGCTAGAAGGCAGACTTCATCTGATAGTTGAGCCTCTGATTCATGCAGAACAATGCATACAACGCTGCTCTGGATATGGATGAGTAAATCAACTTGTCCTTGGGCAGACAATGGAAGGGTCATGTGAGTTCACCAGTATATACTGTGTTCCTAAAGAATTCATTTTACTGTGTACACAAGAATGTGATGCAAAATGTGCTACAACAGTTTTAAGTTCCCTTGGATGTTGCTACATGCCATTTTGGACTTGTATTTCAATAGCAGAAGTTGTGCTTCTCTTCTTCAACTTAATCTGACTATATACAAGGTGAACATAGGACTCTCATAAAAGATATATCCTTTCTCCCCTCCAATAGATCATTTGTTTTGGACAGGATGTTAATGTAAAGCTGAGGTTTGAAGAATATCCAAGTTTTGGCACAATGGTTGCATATTTGTTTTTCAGATGATGTGTCTTTTGGCTTTTCCTGGTTAGGGGTCGCCACAGCGGAACTCCGGTTTGCTAATGATTAGCAGTTAATTTTTACGTGCTGAGTTGCCAGCCCTAACGCACAACCTTCAACGAAGGTACGCCCATTCACGCATATCTCCACGCAGAAGACCCTCTAGCTGAGAGTCGAACCGGTCAGCGTCTTACTGTGAGGTGACAACGCTACCGCAGCACCACCACCGCAGTCTGATGTTGGCCTAAAATGAATGTGACCTCTTGTGTGCATTGCAGTAGTTTCATGTTGGCTGTGAAGTTTTTGGTATGAAAGTCAGCATCCTACACTCAAGCTCCACTTCTGTGTAATGATTCTGTCCTAGAAAAAAGTGGACTGTTTTCTGCAAGTGAGAAAGGCCATGTTGAAGAATATAAGTATCTTGGAGCCTTACTCACAAGTAAGTGTATAGGGGATTGGGAGACTGAGCAGCAGCTAAGACAGTGGGGGCGGTAGTACAGATATTATTCCAGACTATTATAGTAAAATAAGAGCTGAGTCATACCACACAGTTTTCGGTTTACCTGTCAGATGTTACCTGTGGTCATGAGTTTGGGTAGTAATGGGAATAATGAGAATGAGGTCAGAAGAAGCAAAAGATATGATCCTTCTCATGACAACTGAGCTTATACTCTGAGACAGTTAAGGGCACAACAGTTTCATAGTATTTTGGATCAGCGCCCTGTGCTAGGAGGAGTCAGTTGAGGTGGAATAGGCACATAATGAGGATACTACCCTGGATTCTTCCCGCTGGAACTGTACCAGATATAGCCAGCTAGAAGGAGGCCCTAAGACAAACCAGGATATGTTGTGGAGATATAGCCTTCCAGCTTGCCAAGGAAAGACTAGGGATCATTACAGGATAAGTTGTGAACTGCTTATGGAGATATGAATGTTTACCCTACCTTGTTCAACTTGTACTATGATGATTACCAGAATAAGTGGTTTAAAAACTGGACTGAATGATTGTTTTATGTAGCTCTAAAGAAACTCAATGACTTAACATAATCACACACACACACACACACACACACACACACACACACACACACACATATATATATATTTGAATTATGTTAAGGAATTACATTTTTCTGCTGTAAATATATCTACATAATATATATATATCTATCTATACACGTAGGTATATATATATATATATATATATATATATATATATATATATAAATATATATATATATATATATATATATATGGGATTCAGGTGTTCGGTCAAAATGCTAAGTGGCTGACATCTGTATAATCAACCACATTTGGTTGATAAATGAAAATGGTCGACAAGTATGCTAGATCGACAATCCTGGGGTAGAAGAATATTCTCTTTCTGCTGAGACTGTTCAATCTCAGAGTTAGTATATATAATTAGCAGGAGTATGGCAGTGCAGGGGGGCTTTCCCCAGCAAAAACACAATATTATTTGGATTTTTTGTTTGAAATTTGCATGCATCAAGTTTTTTTCTTGGTGCATGCATGTTAACGTGTTGACATTAGCATTGTCAACCTTTTGTGGCAGAAGTTATCTTTGGTAATCACATTTTTCTGCTGCAAAGAAGTAAGAAAGCAAGCTGGCAAACCTTTATTCTGTTTTTTAAATACTTCAGTTTTGTTACATGGACAGTTATGCCCTGTATATAGCTAGTGATTGGTCACATCCGGTGGAACTGTCGGCATTCAGTTTTCCATGAGTTGTTAAATTACTGTGCACTGTATCCACTCTGTCATGTGTTTTATATCCTCTGTGTTCATCTTTTCAGTGGAACATTTAGTGATCTGTGCATTTAGCAGTTGTACAAAGTCTAGCTTTGCGGCAGTTATTACTTAGTCGCTAACCATACTTCAGTCCTTATGGCCCACCATACTCTTGGAGTTTATTTTAGTTCACCCTTGCATTAGATTTACTTTTATAGTTAGTTTACATTCAAAAATAATATGCTGTTACTGTTTTTAAAGTGCTTTTGTTTCAAACCAAGTTATACAATGCTATTGGTAGTCCTGAGCTAATGAAGTAAGGTGGAGCCTTGAAACTAATAAAAATAAAAAAATAAAAAAAAATAATAAAATAACAGGCAAACAACAAGAGTGTGGTTGTGGTTTAGTAACTTTATTACCCTTCCGCCATCTGGCAGTTAGCATAGAGGATTAAAACTGTGAGCTGTTAACGAGATGCTTCCTGTGGTACAGAGTTTGATTCTCTCAGCCTTTATTTACCTACTGTGTGACTTTGAGAAAATCACTTATCCAAGCAGGGCTTTGGGGCAATTGAGAAATTGGACTAGGCTCCTCAGTGGTCTAACAGACCATATACTAGTAGCTTCCTATGAACCACAAATTTATTGCATAGCAGACAAAAAAACAGCAGCTTCTGCAAATAATTTTATGACTTGGCTACTCTGATTTTCTTCTCATAAGCATGTCTAACAGTTGCAAACCATTATGCACTTGTAAAAAGGTCTGACATTTTCCATCTTTTATTCCTGCTCTGCGTTGCAGAAGAATGAAGCCCTGGTTGTGACCCAGTTGACCAGAGTTTAAGTAGTGGCTTGGCACTGGAAGAAGTGAGCATTGGTGGTTGGGAAATGAGTGGCATAAGGTTTGCCCATTCTGGATGAGGGAGTAGTAGTTTCCTAGTGGCCAGCTGCTTTCTACTTGTGTGAAAACAAGACTTTTACTGGGAGAACTTGCAGTGAGTGTATGTGTGTGTGGGTGTGTGTGTGCGTGTGTGTGCGTGCGTGTGCGTGCGTGTGTGTGCGTGTGTGTGTGTGTGCGTGTGTGTGTGTGTGTGTGTGTGTGTGTGTGTGTGTGTGTGAGTGTGTGTGTGTGTGTGTGTGTGTGTGTGTGTGTGTGTGTGTGTGTGTGTGTGTGTGTGTGTGTGTGTGTGTGTGTGTGTGTGTGTGTGTGTGTGTGTGTGTGTGTGTGTGTGTGCTAAGGGAGGGCATGGTATGTCCCCACTGTTATGTAGATGTTCACATCAGCCACAAAGGATAGGGTTAAGGCCAAAACTGAAATGAAGAAACCCTTTTTCTTTAACCAGAAACAGATATACAAGAAGGGTCAAGAGTCTGCACTAAACCCTGAGCTAAGCCCAATTACCCCTGTTCAGGGTCATTGAGAAAGGAGAAGACATATATTTCAGTTTTTGATTCTTTTTGACAGGAATTCTGAAGAAACAGAGCCAGACTTGCCAGCAGAAATTCCCCAGGAATGGGCACAACTTTATGGAAAGACAGAGAGACATTCTATGCCCCTTCTCTCAGGACCAGCAAGTGTGGCTCTTCCTTGCCCACTAAGAGCACTCTAACAGCCTCAGAGGATGTGTCTAACATGAGGTCCGTGGTAACTGTAAGGACTATACCAGCATGAACCAAGGAAAAAGATGAGTGATTGGAGGAACCAGCTTTGACTAAAACCAGAAGAACAGTACAAAAGGTCAAACTTATACTCCTGAACTCCATGAATTCCAATTTTACTCACAACACACATGAATAAAATTGCAGTTCTTGGAGTCCAGGAGTTTCAGTTTGATCTGCTACAGTGTTTTCTTTTTTTCTTGTTTTAGTTGAAGTTTTTACTGCATTTGCCTTAAGGTTTTTAAGGAATCAGCTTTGGCCACAGCAGTCACCCACCTGCACCTGAGGTACTTTTGCAGCTGCTAAAGAATGTTCTTCTTTTTGTGGCTGGAAGAAGGAAGAACCAATGGAATGTTAGATTGTTCCCTAATTAAGCAAAAGAAGATGCCTGATTCCTGAGGAAGCCTAGCAGCAATAATCTTTAAAACATGTAAGTTGTAAAAATGTAACTTCACCCCAAAAGATGGAGGAAAAAGCACTCTAAACACAACACTCCAAAAGTGAAATACATATTTCATAGGTTCATAGGTAGGTACTAGGCTATCAGCCCAAGGGCCTAAGTAAGCCTAGCCAACAAGGTTCCCTGGCTTACGCCACGCAAGAAAGTTATTTTCCTGTGCCCCTGTCAAGCAGAGCCACAGAAGTGATCCCCAGGGTGTATTTCCAATTTCCCATCCACTTATTAAGATTTTTCTTGAAGAGTGCTAATGAGGAACTTTGCTTGACATAGATGGGTAGCTTGTTAAAGAGTATGGGAAGTCTCTGGGACAGGAATATGTCCTGTTTATTGAGGTGACAAGGTTTACATCCCTAGAGCATGTAGCTCGGAGGGATTGGGATTTCTTTAGGTGTAGCATGTCCAACAGCTCTGGATTTGACATAGCTTTATATGTTAGGCAGAGATCACCTTGGAGTAGGTGATATGCTACAGAGTAAAGCTGGAGTTTTTTGAGACGGTCAGTGTAGGGCATCTATTTGAGGCCAGAAATCCTCTTTGTGAGGTACTTCTGTGACCTTTCCAGCTGCTGCAGATGTCTTGTGAGGTACATTCCAAAAGGGGCATTGTACTCTATAATGGGTCTAATGAGTGTCGAGTAGAGGGGAACAATGACCTCTTTTTTCCTAGATGAGAACCCATTTGTGATAAGGTGTGCCACATAGAAGGATTTTCTGACAACTGTGGCTATGTGATTATCAAAGGAGAAACTACTGTCCACCTGGGTCCCCATGTCTCTTATCACACTTTCGGCATTAAGTAGACTGCTGCCTATGTGGTAGTTCATGGGTACAGAGTTTTTATCAAAGAGGATGACAATGCACCTTTTGGCATTGAGCTTGAGGCCATGGCTCTGACACCTAGCATCTATCTCAGTGAGGCCCTTCTGTATGACTCAGCTATGGCTCCTAGTTTGCAGTCATCTGCAAACTTCGTTAGCCAAAGGCCTTCTGTGTTAGCCTGTACTTCACCACAGAAAATGAAATTTAAAATTAGTTTTAACAACATTTTACCACAAAATTTAAAAAATTCCATTTAAAAGTGTATACAATTCATGTAACATTCATGAACCTAACTTATAAGCTTTACAGGAAAACTTAGTTTTCTGTCATAAAAAAGTAAAGTGGAAGTAACCCCCTCCCCCCGAGAATTTACCTGCTTAACAATGGAATTGTGTTACCAGACTGTCAATTCTTGAAAGGCCACAGAGGAGCTTATAGCTCTGAAGAGCTTGTTGCCCAGACCTGGCATTTAGTTAGCCCAGCTCGAACTTTCTAATAGTTTGAGTGCATGAAAGGTGCCCTGAAACTTTAGAAGCTGTATACATGTTATATCCTTAGCAGGATACAATCCATATAGCTTAGGCTATTGTAACATTAAACCCCATGAAGAACATCTATGGTGTTATTTGTGGTAGTGTGGAAGTAAAGCAATGAACCTAACTCAACATCTAATTCACATATGGTTAGTGACTTACGGCCTTTGGCTTGTGCTGTACTCCCAGAACCAATTTGCTATTAATGTAAAAATGGGCATTTCAGTTAGATGACCCTGTAGCTGGCTTAACTAGAGAGTTAGCATGGAGTTCTTTCCACCCCTAAACCCCTGGGATGGTACCATTTAACAGCTGAAACAACAGATTATTCAAGGGCAGAAAGCATTCACTCTGTTTAAGAGAGGTCACCCTGATTATTCTGCCATGATATAAATAAGAAGATGCCCCATCTCTAAGCACTTCCTAAGGCTAGTTAAGCAGTATTGTTCTCCAGCACTGAATATATGCCTTCATATTATGGAGAGAATATTCCCCTACCAGAATAGGCCATCCTGTTCTGGTAGGAGTATAGCCTCACAGTTAAAGTGTCGCTGTATACAACTTGTAGTTAAAATGTAGCTTGTGGCAATGTACTGGATACAGAATACAGAAATTAACCATAATTTGCTGTTGTCTTTTTTACTTACTACATCAAGTACTGAACAGTGACAGCTCTTTACAATGTTTTCTGTCTGCTGCTTGCAGACTACACACACAAACCCTGAAGATGCCATTTTCTAATATCCAGGCCTGGACAAGGATAATAGTAAAGTAAATTTTGGGCAAACTGACTTGTAGTGGCCAGAAATATGGAACTCAAACTGATTTTTTCTGATAAATGTGGAAACTGTCAATTTGGGATAGCCACTCTATTTGGCACCACTCTTTTTGTACCCACTTTACCATATACCATCACTCTTCCTTAATACTAAACTGCCCTCTGCTTACAAGTACCGTAAACCATTCATGACATTCCATAGTATTGCCGGATTTGTCAATACATTAATACTCCTTATACATTCTTGATATCATCACAAACATTTACACCAACTGTAGCTTGCTAGCTCCTTATCATCATAAACATTTACACTAACTGCAGCTTACTAGCTCATTTTCTACTGTATTAAAAGTGCAGCAAATAAGTCTGTACCCACAATCACTATTGATAGTTGATGTGATACTATCAATGCTACTGAAACCTCCATTTAAATGATTTACAAAAAGGATCCTATTCTGCTGTTTTACCGTGTTAAAGAAAATTGCAGGGGATATCAACCCATACCATGGTCCATGAAACTAAACACATAATACCTCTTGTGTTGTTAGGGAAGAGAAAATTGGCTTAAAAAATGATGTCTGTACTTTTTTAATTCAGATGGTGACACATTTACAAGCCACATTTAAGTTTTGTAAAATATGTAACAGAAAACTGTTCTGTGAAACAAGATTTATAAGATGACCTAGTAGTGACAGATGACTTGTATTTATATTTTTATTTCATTTAATATGTAGACAAAAATATGGTGGAAAACTGTAAACTTTTCTGCAGCATTTGTGTTATAAAATGCAGATTGCCAATAAAAAAGCAATTGTTTGCATGAAAATTGCAGGAGAGATTGCAAAACTAGATTAAAGAACACTGAACCCAGAACTCTGAAAGGGGCAAGATGAAAACAGTTAATAGATGTATACAAAATTCTGTTTACTTTACCACCAATTCTTTATTTGTGTGAGAAGGAAATTAATTAATTACATCTGGTTTCTGTGAAAAAAGATAAAGCTATTTATGTTGAGCTGAAAGTAGAGTAGAGGGAATCTTGCTTGGAAACCTCAGTGCCCACATCTGTGTGAGTGTTCCTGCCTGCATAGTATTGAAATTACTTAGCACAGTCAAGGGGTCATTACTATTTCAGTTAGAAAAAGCTAGTGCATTTATCTAGCTTAGAGGTTATTCTTAAGCATTCTGTCTGTGCAACTGACTACTATTTTTTATTCAATGTGCAGTTATCTATATTCCTACTCTGGAAAAAGGCCTATATCATTCCCCTTCACAAAGGAGGTAATAACAACAACATTCCCAATTTCTGGCCAATCGCTATCTTATCCCCTATCTCAAAAGTTCTAGAAAAGTATATCCACCTTCAACTTCTACCCTACCTTACAGACAGCCACCTACTTACTCCCACACAACATGGTTTTAGACCTGGCCACACTACCACAACCACTTTCCTCTCCTTCCTCGAAACCGTCAACAAAGCCCAGGATTCCTGCTGTCTAGTGTCCACCCTGCTTCTGGACTTATCCAAGGCCTTTAACACTATCCCCATAACCTTCTCCTATCTAAACTCTCTAATATAAACCTATCCCACTCTTCTGTCAACTGGTTTTCTAGTTACCTCTCTGACAGACAACAAGCTGTCAAATGGAAAAAAGCCACCTCGTCCTTCCTTAATACACCTACACGCGTACCCCAGGGTTCCATATTGGATCCCCTACTGTTCAACATTTTCATCAATGACTTATACCAAAACATTCGTAGTGCTAAACTGATTCAATATGCAGATGACTCTACGGTCATCATCTACTCAGCCATTTCCACCTCCACTCTCTTAAAACTAACTTAGGATGTTTTCTCTTATACCAAACGTTGGATGATAGACAACCACCTGTCACTCAACGCATCAAAAACTAAAATTATGTTATTTTCCCCTTCAAAAAGTACCATTATAGACAAGAACTCATTCTCCATTACTAGTCAAAAGAATACCTCTCTCGAGCTAGCCTCCCATGTAAAGCTTCTAGGAGTCCTTATTGATGAACAGTTAAAATTTGATACCCACCTACTAACCAGTATAAAAAAACACCAGAAAGTAGGCATGCTCTACCGCCATAACTACTATATCACTCCTACTACTAAACTTGTACTCTCTAACACCTTCCTCATTTCTTCTCTCCTATATGATGTCCCACTTCTTACCAACCTTCAATCATCTCTAAAAACAAAGCTATCCTCCTGTTATAACAAAATGTCTAAGTTTGCTACCAGCTATAAATCCCCCTCCCACCTCTGCAATGCCCTACTCAAACTAAATTGGCTTGAACTTCCCAACCATCTTACCTATATTCAACTTACTCATGCCCATAAACTCATCTTTAATCCCTCCATCTGCCCTTCTCTTGCCTCCCCCTTCAAAATGCACCTACCCAACAGACGTCTAAGATCTAATAACCAGAATTTGCTTGAACTGCACAAGCCTGCTCATCCTCCAGGCAAACACCTACTATCCTTTTCCCTAGCTCACCTCTGGAACTCCCTGCCACCTCTTATTCATACTACAGACAACTACTTTACCTTTAAGACCCTGCTTCATTCCCATCTCAAAGCCCTCTGGGAATGTTCTGCTCTCATCCCAAATGACTCACCTCTTTTTTCCCCATTTTTCACACTCCTGTACTCTCTTCTCTTCATCATACTGAGCTTCTCTGACTACTACCATCTTCATTTTTCTCATTTACTCCTACTTTCGCTCTACTTTTTTTCTTATTGTCCCACCCTTACTACATTCAACAATTAACACCTCTTATCCCTATCCTACTTTAACTCTGCCACGACTTCATGTAAAACTGTAATGTCAACCCTGTGTTATTTCATATTGTAACAAATCCAACAGGAATATGCACCAATAGATTTTTCTTATTTTAATTGACTTATTTGTGCGCGTGTGTGTGTGTGTGTGTGTGTGTGTGTGTGTGTGTGTGTGTGTGTGTGTGTGTGTGTGTGTGTGTGTGTGTGTGTGTGTGTGTGTGTAATTTTACCTTTTGCTTTTTTGACTGTATTTTCCTTGCAATCATGGATTTTTTGTCATGTTATATAATACCATTGTTCTTCAATAGTATTACATAAATGTAAATGCATTGTCTTCATATTATATTATTGTTCATGGAGCTTTTCTCCCCGGGACTCCATTGAAAACAGGCTCTTCTTGGCCCAATGGACTATCCTGGTAAACAAACTGTATTATAAAAAATAAAATAAATAAAATCTTTACTCTTTCATATTTAATTTATATATTCAGTTTTTATTGTCTAAGTAGTTTTTTTAATTCACTTTTAAGCTCTTGTGGCTGACATTCATTTATACATTATTTATTATTTGAGAAGATGGTATTATTCAGTAATATAGGTAGGCAAGTTGCCTCTAATTGACCAGGTCACTTATCATATAATTATGTTGTGCTTACTATTATTTTAGTTGGCTATAGATCAAGAGTAACATGTGCAGTTGGTCCATAGCCATATCTAGGATGTCAACAGTATTACCTTTCTTGGACAGAAGCTGTGGAAAATGGAAAAATTCTACCATTCTTACCTGGGAATTGTGTGTGTGTGTGTGTGTGTGTGTGTGTGTGTGTGTGTGTGTGTGTGTGTGTGTGTGTGTGTGTGTGTGTGTGCATGTGTAAATAATTTGTTTGAAATACAGATACCAAGGGTAAGGGAGCACTGGAAGATGCATTCACAAAGACAGTAGTGATAAAGGTACCTGTGGAGCTAGAAATGAGACACAGCTTGGTAAGTGGTCAGCCCTTATGGCTGAATAACACACCTGATACTCTTATAATAGGTGACTCTATTGTCAGACACACTGACATCCCACTCACCAGGCTGAATAAAGAGAAGGTCACGGTGAGCTGCCTGTCGGGTGCTAGGATCCGCCACATAACGCAAGCACTCAGGTCACTCCAAAGCAAATACAAATATGACTCACTCATTGTACATGCTGGTGTGAATGACCTGAGACGTACCTCCCTGGACTACATGAAAAGAGATATAGAGGAGCTCTCTGATCATGTAGCCCAGGCTGGTATGACCCTGACATTGAGCAGCATCTTACCCTCACCTAGAATGATGCCACAGTACAAAGACAAAATGATCGATTTTAACAATTGGCTAAAATTTTGGTGTCATTCAAAGGGGATCCAGTGTCTGTCAGCCTGGGATGACATGCTCGACAAGCCATGTTGCTTCGCTAGGGACGGCTTGCACCTGTCACCACTGGGCTTTCGGATATTGGCAAAGGCTCTTGCCACCCCCATAGTGCCTTTTAGGCAAGGCTCAAAAGTCAAACCCACCTCCATAGACAGCACAAGGAACAAGAAACTAAGGGTAATGCTGCTAAAGGCCAGAAGTCTTAACCTCAAGATGAACACACTCGAAGCTCTCCTCAGTATGGAGAACATCGATATCTGTGCAGTGACAGAAACCTGGTTCAAGGCTCCAGAGAGCACCCCAGCACTACCAGGCTATACCTCATATCATGCTTTTCGGCCCCAAACCCGGACCGAACCACAAAAGGAGGGGGAGTTTCCATATTTATCAAGGATATCCACACCTCCAGGTTAGTGGCATTGCACGAAGTATCGGAGACCATCCATGTGCAACTAACAGTGGGCAAGACTGCTTTTCAGTTTATAGCATCCTACAGACCACCCTCTCAAAGTCAAGAATCCCACTCAGCTTTCCTGAAAACATTGGAGAACATGAAGATCTCTCCGAACACCATTATATTGGGTGACTTCAACTACCCAAACATTGACTGGGAGCACTACTCAAGCCCCAGCACCTTAGCCCAAAGGTTCCTGGAAATTATAAACTCAAATGCTATGGAACAACTAGTCACCACTCCCACAAGAGGGGACAACATACTAGACCTGATCATTACCAACATGGGGACTCTATGCTCCACACCAGAAGTATATCCCTCATTGGTAAGATCAGACCATAAATTAATCTCACTGGATGTCCACATCCCGACCCCACCCCCAGCCCAGAAAACCACAGTGAAATACTTCTCAAAAGCGAACTTCTCACTTCTCAAAACTGAAGTGGAATCCTTCAAGGGCCCAGGGGCAGTGGAAACTACGGCCCAAACTGCAGAATCCTATATAAACACATTCTATGGACATCTCCAGGAATGCATGGATCATGCTATCCCAAACAAAACCAAGACCCAATCATCCAAAGGCAGGTGTCCAGTCTGGTGGACCCCTGCCATAAATAAACTGTACAACAGAAGGAGGAAGCTACTACATGATAGAGCAAAATCCCTAATAGGGAAGACATCTCTGATCAGTACTAGCAAAAAATCCCTCATAAAATCCTCCAAGGCCAGCTTTGAGAGAAAAATTGCACAGGACACCAAAGACAATCATAAGGCTTTTTCAGTTATGTTAGAAACCTGGGATGCAACTCCGAGACTTGTTCTGAGTTGATTCTAAACGACAAAAAATACACTGAACCCGCAGACATCACCAATATCCTGGCAGACAGGTTCAGTGCAAACTTCTCCACACCCCCCCAAAAGAGCAAGTATCTATCCCAGCAGAGGGCTGCCTCCCAAACATCTCTGATGCTCAGGTGAAGGCTGCCCTCTCCAAAGCAAAAAACGCCGCTTCCATGGGACCAGATGGCGTCCCAGGTTGCATCCTACATGAACTCCAAGAGGAACTAATCCCTCAAATAAAACAGCTATACAATCTCTGCCTCACTACAGGATATGTGCCCACAGAATGGCGTACAGCAACAGTGGTCTCACTCCACAAAGGTGGAGCCTCTACGGACCCTGGAAACTAAAACTCTCTAATATAAACCTATCCCACTCTTCTGTCAACTGGTTTTCTAGTTACCTCTCTGACAGACAACAAGCTGTCAAATGGAAAAAAGCCACCTCGTCCTTCCTTAATACACCTACACGCGTACCCCAGGGTTCCATATTGGATCCCCTACTGTTCAACATTTTCATCAATGACTTATACCAAAACATTCATAGTGCTAAGCTGATTCAATATGCAGATGACTCTACGATCATCATCTACTCAGCCATTTCCACCTCCACTCTCTTAAAACTAACTTAGGATGTTTTCTCTTATAACAAACGTTGGATGATAGACAACCACCTGTCACTCAACGCATCAAAAACTAAAATTATGTTATTTTCCCCTTCAAAAAGTACCATTATAGACAAGAACTCATTCTCCATTACTAGTCAAAACAATACCTCTCTCGAGCTAGCCTCCCATGTAAAGCTTCTAGGAGTCCTTATTGATGAGCAGTTAAAATTTGATACCCACCTACTAACCAGTATAAAAAAAACACCAGAAAGTAGGCATGCTCTACCACCATAACCACTATATCACTCCCACTACTAAACTTGTACTCTCTAACACCTTCCTCATTTCTTCTCTCCTATATGGTGCCCCACTTCTTACCAACCTTCAATCTTCTCTAAAAACAAAGCTATCCTCCTGTTATAACAAAATGTCTAAGTTTGCTACCAGCTATAAATCCCCCTCCCACCTCTGCAATGCCCTACTCAAACTAAATTGGCTTGAACTTCCCAACCATCTTACCTATATTCAACTTACTCATGCCCATAAACTCATCTTTAATCCCTCCATCTGCCCTTCTCTTGCCTCCTCCTTCAAAATGCACCTACCCAACAGAAGTCTAAGATCTAATAACCAGAATTTGCTTGAACTGCACAAGCCTGCTCGTCCTCCAGGCAAACACCTACTATCCTTTTCCATAGCTCACCTCTGGAACTCCCTGCCACCTCTTATTCAAACTACAGACAACTACTTTACCTTTAAGACCCTGCTTCATTCCCATCTCAAAACCGTCTGGGAATGTTCCTGCTCTCATCCCACATGACTCACCTCTTTTTTCCCTATTTTTCACACTCCTGTACTTCTCTCTTCTCTTCATCATACTGAGCTTCTCTGACTACTACCATCTTCATTTTTCTCATTTACTCCTACTCTTGCTCTACTTTTTTTCTTATTGTCCCACCCTTACTACATTCAACAATTAACACCTCTTATCCCTATCCTACTTTAACTCTGCCACGACTTCATGTAAAACTGTAATGTCACCCCTGTGTTATTTCATATTGTAACAAATCTAACAGGAATATGCACCAATGGATGTTTCTTATTTTAATTTACTTATTTGTGTGTGTGTGTGTGTGTGTGTGTGTGTGTGTGTGTGTGTGTGTGTGTGTGTGTGTGTGTGTGTGTGTGTAAATAATTTGTTTGAAATACAGATACCAAGGGTAAGGGAGCACTGGAAGATGTATTCACAAAGACAGTAGTGATAAAGGTACCTGTGGAGCTAGATATGAGACACAGCTTGGTAAGTGGTCAGTATGTAGCCTTGAAGGCGAAAAGCCGAAGTACCAGGATTAAATTTTCCTGGTGTTCATCTACTTCATTGTTGTGTGTTTCATTTATATCTGTTTTTCATATATCATCTGCTTTTTGTGGTGTAGCCCTAATCTGTTTGTGAAATTTGGAAGCCTGTACCCAGGGAAGGAGTCCATATTCCCTGTATGCTCTTCAGGGCAGTTTGCATTTGGTGCATTGGTTAGTGAATTAGATTTGTGTGCACTTTTTTCTTTTTCTTTAATCTGTTGGGTACATGTGGTATGATTAGAAAGACAAGCCCTCTGGTGGCCAATAGACCTATTTAAGGCAATGGAGCAGATCCAAGGACTATGGTCACTGTCTCTCTCATTTCTAGCATGATATTTGGTTGGCATAGTTTTCTAGGTTCAGCTTCATGTGTACTTACAAGGCTATTGATCTTTGAGGATCTTTACAAATCTAGGCATACATTCCCAGGATTTTTTTAGACTTTATATTTTAAGTATAAATAACACAGAGAAGGGCAGGCAATTTACATGTTGCTAATATCCATGATAGGCAAGGGTGCTAAACCAGGGTGAATTTGAGGTTTACCATCCATTTGTCCAAATTAAGATTGAATAAGTAAAACAGTACTTGTTTTATGGGGAGGTGGTTCCAAAAAAGTGGCATTCTCTGTGAAACATATCTATCCCAAAAAACATGTTTTAGTTATGTTGCAAAAGAGACTGATATATTTTGCACAGGTGTTTATGCTCCCAATGGACTTGTAAGTATGCAGTACGTATGACATAACAAGGACTGTTTGAGCTTCAGTATGCCAGGCAGAAATTATCCCTCAGTAGTTTGTATGCCACCAAGAAGCGGGACAAGGTTTTGAAAGGGTCTGCATAGTTTTTTAATTTAGGTAATTGATATTCTTAGTAAGAAAGTCATGTGGGCATTCACATTGTGTCAAATGTTTGTACAGGTACATACCATAGGGGCATTATGCTCAATGATAGGCCTGATGACTGACAAATACAGTAGAGTGATCACATCCTTGGACCTAGATGCCATACCCTTAGTAATAAGCTATGCAATGCAAAAATTCTTTTTACGATTCATTATCCATGTATGTTCCCTAGTCAATAGCTACTGGATTCATTTTCAGGGATGTGTCTTCAAGGTCA
Source organism: Protopterus annectens (assembly GCF_019279795.1). Taxonomy (NCBI): domain Eukaryota; kingdom Metazoa; phylum Chordata; order Ceratodontiformes; family Protopteridae; genus Protopterus; species Protopterus annectens. The sequence goes on along the minus strand of NC_056745.1, from coordinate 382,239,557 downwards.
TCGTTACAAGGAACTTCTTGCTTGAAAATTTGTACTATTATACATTTCTTGGCAGTTAGTTTTAGTCCATGGTTTAAACATCATCTATTGATTTCAGAAAGACCCACTTGAAGGATCTTGGTATCCTCTGGGGATTTTATGATGTTATCATGTTTACAGAAATCCACAAACTTGATGAGCCAGAAAGACTTATTAGTAGCTTTGACCTCTGAGATGTAAATGACAAAAAGGAGTGGACCAAGGATTGAACCCTGGGGTACACTATTAGTGAGAGATCTTTGAAGGAGGTATAAAAGCTCATCCTAGTTTCCTGTGTTTGATTTGTGAGCCAGTTTGCTATTGAACAATTTGCACAGAAATTAATATTTAGCTGAGACAGTTTATCCATGATACCTGAATGTGTTAAATACCTTTACAAGTCTTTATATATAGTGCATAATGATATGTATACATCCACTGCTTCATGAATCTTTTTGAATAAGTCAACCTGGTTAAATTGGCAGAATCTTCACTTGATAAATCAAAACTGGCTTGGACTGAGAGTTTGTAGGTTACCCATATCTTTTTTCATTAATTCCGTAATGATCCTTTCCATTGCCTTATGGGTATATAATTTCCATTGACACTCCACATTTGTGCAAGGAGATGATAGTTACTTTTCTCCATTCATCTGGCACTAAGCCTGTTTGAAGGCCAACCCTAAATAGCCTCTTTAGGGAGTTGAACAGGTCCTGTTTAGGGCTGACCAGTGAGCAGCTTTAATTCTGGCTTCAGTCTTAAGGTGAATGTGACTGAAGTCTGATCAAATTGAGCAACAATTATTAGGGAACAAATTTGTCCCATACCAGAAAGGACCAAGTCAAGGATTTTATTGCCCTTTGTTGGGGTGCTGACTAGTTAGTCCAGAGAGTTTGCTGATGAAGTCCAGAAATCTGTTGGCATACATGTTAGAGGATGTGCATGTCTTACAGTTAATGAAGTGGCAGTTGAAGTCTTCTAGGAGCATGGTGTTTGGCTTAATGCATAGGGACTCAATACTAGTTAGGTAGGAGTTAAAGGCTAAGGAGGACATAAATGGGGTCATACATTTACCCATGATGTGATAAGGGGTCTTTTTTAATGGTAAGTTGGATGTGGAAGAGTTCCAGATTGTTATCTTGTCTAACTAGTCTAGAGATTTTTTTTCACATATATGGAAACTACCACCTTTAGTGCCTTCCTGTAGTGTAGTTGATGGGATGCTTTCTCTGGTCTTGAAATAGGTCTCTGTGACAATGCATATACTGATGTTTTCATTGGTAAAGAGTGCTTGTAGGGAGTGGATTTTCTTTTCTTTTTTTTTTTTTTTTGTTAAGGTTCCTAGCATTGAAGAGCAGGCCCTGTGGTGGTGAATATGATTTTAGTCAATATATGAATTCCAGGCCATCCCTGAATAAGCATTTAGGAGTGTATACCTTCTTTTCTCAGGCTGATATATATATATATATATATATATATATATATATATATATATATATATATATATATATATATATATATATATATATATATTATTGGACCCCTTTGAGTGACACCTGAAATTAATCCAATTGTTATAGTGAATTAACTTTTGTTATTGCAATATGCAATATCTTTCTTGGTGATGGTAAAATGTTTCTCAAAGCTATGTGAATACCTGTAGATAAAGGCAATCCATTCCATCCCTGGATTAGCTCAAGACACAACTGGAATTACAGAGAATGTCACTGCAAATGAAGAGAATTAAACTTGAAACAGTTGAGGAAAATGCAACAGCTGAAGGTGCAAAAAGAGTGGGAGCAGACTGACAGTGAGATGCAGCACCATCATGAGAGACAGAGAGACTGACAGAGATCATACTTTGTCAGGGACACGTGAGTCATGGGGGGGGGGGTCAGCCTCTACACTCCCAGATCAATACATAATTTTTTCCACAGTACAAGTGGGGCATTATTTTGCCAGCTTTGGATAGGCATTTAAAAGGGTGTGTAATCAGCAGCAAGAAGATCAAAAGCAGTGCGTGAGCTTTTTAACCCCTCTACTCATGGGTAAAGCAAGGACTGCAGTTACCAGACTTAGTGATATTAATTGTTTAAATTAGGCTAAAGTAAAACAGCATTTTCTTGACACCTGAAGCATATAAAAATAAATTCAGAGAGAACAGAAGAAAGGCAGGTGACAATGTCATTGAATACACTGCAGAAATCAGCATGTGCTTTCATAGGTGAGTGAGTGGATGCAAGGTTACCACATCTAAAATTCTTGCAAATAATTTAGTAAGGGAACAAGCCTTCAATACACTGAGAACATAAGGATTTGGTTGGTAGGTAATGAGTGTAACACTGGTAAGAAAATGAGAGAAAGGGGACCTCTTTCAAGCTAGCAGGTTGCAACTGCATAGGAAGAGGATATCCAGCACTGCACATGGGTGTAAGGGAACTGATGGATGGGGCAATCTAAGCCACCACTACAGGTTCCACAGGAAAAGGGAGAAGCCATGGGTTCTGGTACATAATGTGGTCTTGGGATTAAATCTCATAAGTCTAACTAAAAGAGGCATGTATGGTCCACTGAAACAGGTTGGGAAACAAAGGTCTTAGAAAGCAGCAAGCAGGATGAGTGTTATGACTGTGGTGTGTTGCCTGGAGACAACCACTCTACCAAACTGACACAAGTCTGTGTCCAACCTGGTAGAATGAAAAGAGATCATCACCAAGAGGGAAACAGCCTCAAAAGTAAACATTGTTAAGCCTGCAATGGTCAAACAATAAGCAATACATGCCTAGACAGTCCACTTCATTTAGGGCCTTAGGAGGGACTTCTTTGCTAGTACCTTTACTTAGGGTTTATCTAGATTGGGAAGAGGGGCAAGAGACCAAGCTAGTGGCTGTGCTTGAGGATATTCCTGCAGATTCCATAATAGGAATGAGTTTGACTATGTAATGCATTGTGTGCATGTGGTTACATACAGCCATGAATGGGTGCAAAAACATGAGGACAGTAGTAGGTGACCACCCTGCTGAGGCTCACTCCTTTAATTAGGGCAGGTAGTGAGGCTGCTTCAGATGGGGAGCTGGCAACAGCAAATGAAAGGTGAAATACTTCCTTTGGAAGATGTTACATCAAGAGGAGAGACAGGTGGTAGTAGTTAACCTAAATTTGAATTGCAACTAGCTGAAGGTACCAGACTTCCTGTGTAAGGGGGTAGCTGGAGAGGGTCAGCAAGAAGAAGCTGAGACAGACCCAGTTCTAAGACCATATTTAATGAAAATTAAAGGCGGTATCTAATGAGGCTTATGATTCGTGAGAGAGAGAGAAGGAGGAGGAGTTCTTACACTAGGACAAAGCGTTTTTATTTAGAGAATGGACCCCTAAAAAGAACCAGAGGGGGAAATAATACAGCCACTTGAAGTACCAGGGCCTACCAAATGAAACTTCTGGACAAAGCCCACAATACTCTTTTTGCAGGCCATATGGGAATAAACCATACTAAAGACAGCTTACATGGAGTTTTTATTGGCCAGGTATTGCAAAGTATGCCACAGGGTACTACAAGACCTGTGAGTAGTGCCCAAATGTTGGCAACTCAGGAAACAACACTTTATTTGTCACTGTGGTTTGCCTACAGGCAGATACAAGACAGACCAGTCCAGCTCCCATCTATTAGCATTATCCTGCCTCTGGTGCCCATCACTGATTGGGACAAACCCCAGCTCTTTCCCTTACTGGATGGGAGGCTGAAATAAAGCAGAACAGCAGGATCTCTATAGTGTCATATCAGAAATAAGTCCTAGCTCTTTCCCTTACCAGGTGGGATACTGTTCCAAGTGAGTGAGAGGCCTGAAGTGTGTCCTGCCAGCCATGGTGTGAAGAGCGTTCATCATGTTGTGGCTGTCTCTGTTGATTAAGAGTCTATTAGGTGGACCCCCCCCCCCTCAAATCCCTAACCCCACTCTGAATGCTTCCAACAGTCCTAAGGAATGCAATGGACCTTTGCGTGATGTACATCCATTCTTTCACATATCAGAAAGTCAAGCAATTCCCACTTTTGATGATCACCTCCATGTGATCCCTGATCACCAGTAAATTAAGCATGAAGTGTGTGTTTTCTTTGCCCATGCCTCCCCCCAAATAGAGGCTGGACAAGCAAAGCCCTATCATTCATCCCTTTCTCCACACCAGGTCTTATACTCAGGTTACCTTGTTCATAATCAGGGCATTATCCTTCTACATCAATGAAACTGACAGGACCATGAGAGATTTTAATTTAACTGTGATCATTAGCAATTCCTCTTTCGTTATTGTGGAATTCAGGAGACTTTTGGTTTCTTCCATTATAGAACCAACTCAGAAATTATAAGGTTCCTGGGAAATGAAAGAAAAATCATGAGGTTGTACCACACCATGGCTGCAAACTCATTCAAAATGCATCCTGTTTATATATATTATATATATATATATATATATATATATATATATATATATATATATATATATATAATATATAATTTTATATATAAATTTTCATTCAGATATTTAGCTTTAATACTTGACAGTGTCTCTGCAGCTCTGTGATAAAGTGTATGACCTGTAATTGCTCTCATTGTCGGGTTTATTAACTGAGTGAGATTGCAGAGCTCCAAGGATTGATGGCAAAAATCATTTAGTGAAATGTGCCAGTCAACAATTCTGTCACCTATAGTGTTTACATTTTGTGTGAGGTATTTATTGAAGAGTCTCCTCTGTAGTTATGTATGTGCCCCTAGTGGATTGTATAGACAGGCTGCTGAGAGGGTCTTTAATTTATTTAATTCTTTCTGTTGGAAATATGGAATCTGTTTTTTTTTTTTTCTGGTAGAAGATGAGTGTGGTTGTTACAGTACAGTATGGCAATGCCTCCTGAACTATGATGTCATACCTCTCAACTGCTATTATTTAGGAATAGCACTAAGATTGTTGCCCTCAGGATTTAGCCTTGATTCTGTTACAGTTACAGATTTTATTGATAAAGTTATACAAGTTTAAGGGTACATTGCATTATTAAATAACTATATTAAGCTTATAGAAACATTCTTTATCACTAATTGTGAGTAATATGATATCTGATGATTATCTGTTCTGAAAATAAGAAAGTTTCCTCTTCCTGACCACCTGTTTTGATTTTTTAAAGGTTTTAGAGGTTAAGAGGCATGCATTATGTTTTATGTCTGAATGCAAGGTATCATAACTGAGAGTTGAACTTCTGAATCAAGAATTGCATCCTTTTGACATGTTTGAAAACCTGCAAAAATATCAGACTGATATAGACTATCCCTGTGATGGATCAAACGGGGTTTATTCCTGACATGTTTTGCATTCATATGTATTTATTTATTTAGATTATGTATTTATTTATTTATTTGCATTTGTTGACCAAGAGAGTCTGACTGAACTAAGAGCCCCTTTTGATTGGAGTTCCAAGGAGAAAAGCTCCACATTTCAAATTAGAATTGAGACAATAAAGAAACACAAATATACACTCACCTTGTGTTCCATTTATAGTAGAAGCAATGTTCAATTGGATTACTAACTGACAGAAAACTATTAAAGTGCACGTGGAACTCCATAATGGTGTAACATAAGTAAGATAAATACAGCAGTGGGGATGGTCAGTATACTGGAGTGGAAGATGGGAGGTATAGGAGAGCTGTGGAGATAAGAAGTGATTAGGAGAATATAAGTAAATCAGTTACAGTAACTTTGAGATAGAGGTGAGTCATATATTTGTGTATAAAGAAAAGTGATATAAGACAGACTAGAGTCTACAGTTGGTTATCATGAATGTGCAACTAAAACTTGTACTGTGAGGTGAGGTGACTTCGTGCTAAACACATGAGTGTTTCCAGCTTAGAGCTGAAATTTATTTTGCTTTCTTTATGAAGAGTTTTAGATTGCTTTTGGTAATATCAGTGGGGAATGGGATTAAGTTCCATGACTGTGCTACATGTACATGATATAGGGAGTTGCTGCAGTAGCTGTCTGATTTTTGGATGTATAGTAAATTTTGATATTGAGATCTGAGTTTTCCTGATAGGTTATATTTGCTGATGAGGTTCATTGGGTATTTACTAGGTTCATGTAAGATGTTGTGTGCAGTTTGTAGTTGGTAGATTGTTAAGGACTGCTGGACGTCTAAATGTATTTGTTTCCGTACTATACAGGTGTGTTTTTGGGGATATATATTAGCTATGATCTTAAGGAAAAAACACTAATGTCTTTTGTCTCCAGTATTATACTTAAAAATAATAAAATGAATGTAAAACAGCTGACTCACAATAAGCTACTAGGAGTGACTATAGATCAAAGCCTAAAGTTTGATCATCATATTAACCACATATAATGAAAACTAATCAGAAATTAGGCATGCACTACAAAAAACACTCTGTTGTAGACCACAGGCCCAACTGTCATCAGTACAAATAATCTTACTCCCAACCATTCCTTACAGGTCACTAAACCACAATTTAACAAACTAGAAACGTGCTGTCACAAAATAACTCTAGTAACCTATAGAATGATTCATTATCTAAGGTGTGACCTGCACCAGGATGGTCACTCCTACCAGAGGAGTACCTGCATGCAGAGGCCCCAACTTGCCTTACAGGCTCTAGGAATGGATCAACCAGATACAATAGAGTAGGATGAAGCACATAAGCATCAATCGTATTGCAGGTCTGTGATGAAGCTTTTTTTCTTAAAACTAACCCTTCCCAATATGTTGTTATTAATACAATGCATATTGTAGACTAAGTAGATGAAGAGTGGTCTTGAGGATGTGCCCATCCCAGGCCCTTTTAGCACAGACATGTCTCCCAGTCCTCCTGAACATGGAGCCTGGTAATCTTTACTGAGTTCTGGCTTACACCAGGGCTCAGCAAGAGCTCCACCCAGAACAGTGCCCTCCTTCGCTGATCAGTATAACTTTAAGAATAATAAAATGACAGACAGTTTCTCCTTTTGTTCTTATCATGTGCAATTTACCAATAGCTGAACCTTGATGGAGGAGTAACAAAGGTCATAGAAAAGTAAGTCACACCAGTATTGTAAAACCAGAGAAAAACTAGTCCTGAACTGGTGCTGGTTATATTATTGTTGGCACCAACTAGAAAAAATTTCCATTTGTTAATATATGATTTTCTAGTAGCAGGCTTTATTGCATCCATTAGTACCTGTTGTACATCCTCATTAAAAGGGTGCCAAAAGAAGAATAAGACCATATCATCAAGATAGTCAATTGAAGTTGGTTACGGTTGCAGTGTATCAAATATCCCTGATCTTGTGTGAGTGGATCCATTCTGTGAGGAAGCTTGTGGTACTTGCCCCTGGCCATTTCCAAAATAAGGAAGAACCATTGTTGCCTGGGTCTGAAAGGGAGACACCACAAAGATCTTGAGGATTCCTTCTAAATTTTCAGACGTATCCTGGATATCAGTGAAAAGTGTGGAAAGGCATTCAGGAACATTCCTGCCAAAGAAAAAGGCATGTTTCTTCAAGACTTTCTAGCATGAAGTCCTGGAGCAGAATCTTGCCAGCTGATTATTTAAAGAAGAGACAAATGGGTATACCAAAAAACCTCCCTACAGATGGTTCAAATCTTGGAAGATGGGAGAAAGAAAATTCACCCCGGGGATCACGTCAGTCGCCCTGCTAGACAGGGGTCCAGGGAAGTAAATAGTGTGGGAAGAAATAGCCAGGGAATTGTTATGGCTAGGCTTGTATAGGCCCTAGGGCTGATAGCCTAGTACCAACCTATGAACCTATAAGACCCCTGATCTGGTTAGCATACATGTGGGTTTGCCCTGTCCTGCTCATTTGTCTGTCACACAATTTTGCTCTGATGAAATGACGGAAGCCTGTAGCATGAGATTGTGTTGTGAAGCTATATCCCAAGCTAACATGGCATGACTGTGGTACAACTTGAAGAGGTCCTGGGTACCAAAGATGATTCAGAGAGCTGAGTGCCTTCACCAGGCAAGCATTTCTTTCATGTTTATGCTCTTGCATCTGTCCTAGGTGTTCCACACACCTTCAACTATCATCCCTCCTGATACTGCAACCCAAGTACAGTCCAAGATGTTTGCTGCACCCCAAGTACAGTCCAAGATGTTTGAGATGACTGGCTGCTTTGGAAAAGGGAAGGATAATGACAGACCCAAATTTCAGGATAGTTTCTGTCAGCAAATAATTTTCTATTGACAAACCCCATCACTGGGATTTGAAAAGACAAGTGATCTTGATGCTTACGGCCAAAGAAACTTCGGATACCACTGCATCTTTCTTATATGGAGTCTTGCCAGGGTTATCATGCAAGTCATAAATGCCATGAGACCCAAAATCCTGAGGTATTCCCTCACAGTGACCAAAGTCTAAGTGGAAAACCTTAGACTTAGATCTTGATATAGATCTATTTTTTTTTCCTGTGGAAGAAAAGACTGGACTACCTTATCTTTCACCACTCCAACATACTGCAGCAGTCACTACCAGCACTACCTCTAATCTCATATCCCTCTGTCCCTTTCCATGTGTTTCTGCTTTGCTATCCTCCACAGCAGCCTTTCCATCATGATATAGTTTTGATTATCTCTGTAATAGCACTTCTACTCCATACTTTCTTAATACTTCTCTCCTTCAACATTCTCAGACTATTCCATCACTATTATGCATGTTTCTCCTTAACTAATTTTCCTACTATTTCAGACTTTCCTAATGGTCTAAATATTGTACTAATACACCAACTATGTACATACCATATGATATCTTCCAAAATGTGTGTATACTATACTGTTTAAACTGAGTAGGTTGCTTGTGTGCTATTAAGGCTTAAATGATGTAACTGATTGTATTTTCTGGAGCTTTTCTCCTCAGGCCTCTGCTGAAAATGGGACTTTCTGCCCAGATGGACTCTCCCAATAAACAAAAGCAATACATAAATAAAAGCTCTTTGAACTGAGGTGTTCAGCTGACACCCCAGGAAAACAATACTGTGTGAAAGTCAAAAGGGACCTTTGAATGTTCTCTTGGAATCCCAGCTTATATAAGAGATATCTCACTCAAATGAGAGATTCCTGACACTTTGAAAATGACTCTGAAAAGGTAAACAAGTCATTTAAATATGGAAAAATGAAACTAGATACCCTGTAGCCTGCAACGAGCTATAACTGGAGCTAGCCACTTAGTGGACACTCTTCCTGTCCAAATGGCAAAGCAGAAAACTGGTAAAGTGATCCAGATGCACAAACCTTAGGAAACACCTGAAGTCTGGATGAAAAGGAATAAGATGATAAGCATCTTTTGAATGTAGAGGTACCAGGAAATTTGAACAAGGAAGAAGAGGTAACAGATTGTGAAATGGCATTATTTTAATTTAGGCACAAATAGATCTAAGAAGAAAGATCCACAACAGGACTACAGACATCTTCTTTCTTTGGCACTAAAACATCCTTGAACAAAAATCTTTCCCAATTTGGGCAAAAGGGACTAGTTCTATGACTCCCTGAAACAGCATGTAATAAAGTATAGGTGGAAATAAAAGAGTCTGGTCTGGTTGACTAGGAATTACCTCCTATACTCTCACTGCTGGCTATAACATTGATGAATGATCTTTAGTACCCATTTGGCTGAAACTATCTGTTGGCAAAGAGAAAAATGAAGATTCAGACTTTCTGGAAGGAAAAAGGGGCTGCCATGGTGAGAAGGAGGAATAAAGTCCCTTAAACAGTCGAGCTGACTTATTAGACTGCCCTTGGTTTGGGGGTTCCTGAATTATTTTGGAACACCCTAACCATTATGCCAAAACCAGATGAGGGGTTAAAGAATCCCTAGAAAATTAGAAAAAGGAGTGCAGAAAATCTTAAGAGATTCCCTGATTTAACTTACCTCTTTCATTACACTTTTTGATCACCTCTGCAGCAAAGGAACCAAAAAGTGAATCTCTATCCAAAAGAAAAAAATAAAATCTCATTATTGACATAAACGTAGGATGTTCTAAAAATGCAGCCAGACAAACCTCCTGGAAGAATTATCAAGTGAGTTATACAAACACACTACAAGCAGAGATCAGTGACTAGGTACAATAACATAAACTAAATAATTTAAAGCAGATGTTTCCTCAAAAAAAAATAAATAAATAAACTGCACCAAACATGCCTCATACTTTCACAATTAATCAGAATAAACATTAACATGTGAGCCTGACAATTCAAAATTCTGAATATCAAAGTTGCAGAAGCATGCACTGTTTTCCTGTACCCTTCAATAATCTCCCCATTATTATCAAAAAAAAACAGGATAGAAATTAGCTGTTTAGCTAAAATAGGAATAATTAAAGCTAGAGCTGCTTGGTAAGGTTTGGGAAAAGTGCATAAAAACTTAAAAAGTCTGAGGAACTTTATACATTCTGTCTGCCTTTTTATGGGCAGCAGGCTGACTATCCAGAAAAATACAGGCAGAAACATACATATCTTCCAAAGCTGACAGAACTGGAGGAAATGGGGAAGGTTCAGGAAATTCCTTCTGTAACAGCTCATACATTTTTTTGAAGGACTGCGAAACCTCAGTGTACTCCCAGTGAAAACACTGACATATTCTGGAAATTGACAAAGTGAGAAGAACCCCAAAGGGAGACTCAGAAACTGTGCTCTCCTCCGAGTCTCAATAAGAATACCGAGGAGAAAACCTGTATCTATCCTTTCATCTTCCTGCCCAGATTCAGAATCTTGAATCTCTTCAGGAAAGTAGGTATTGTTCTTTCTTTAAGCAGAAAGCAACAAATAAGAATGATCAAAAGCCTGAATAAACCATGAGACAGACCGAGTAAACTACTCCTGTCTACGAAAATTTGAGGAAGACTAGATATGTACATGTTTACTTTTCTGATTTTTTGACAGAACAAAATGGAGCCAACAATGTTATAAATGTCAACAGTAGCTTCCCCAAGGATAAGCACAACATTATGACAAAACATGGAAGCCTTCCCTGTTCCCTCTCCCAGGACCAACAAGATTGTCTCTCCCTTACCCACTGAGAGGACATCAATCGCAGCAGAGGACGTGGCTAATCCCAGGTCCATAGAAGCTGTAGGTGCTACACCAGAGGGATCTGCTGTAAAAGATGAGTGGTCTGAGGTACAACAAATGGCTACAGCAGCACCACCGATCTCTGGCTGAGGCAAATTACTAGCCTGCTGTGGTGGCAAAGGCTGTGTGCTCTTTTTCTGGCAGGAAAAAAGACTGAACTTGGTACTGACAATTTGTTCTATAGTCAAGCCAAACAATGGTGCCTCTTTCCCAGTGAAAACAAGCAGCAAAAGCCAGTAAAAACAAAGCATCTTTAAAAGTCATTTTTAAAACAAAAACACAGTAACAAGCACTTTAAAGCACCTGGAAGCCCAAAAGAGTAAAGTAAACACATTTTCCCCTTCAGAAAAAAAAAATTGTTAAATACTTTGAACAACTTTTAAACTGACAGGAAAAATAGAGCTCTCAATTAAAAGTACAATACAGTCTTGTGTCAGTCCATTAATACATAAATTCCTAGCATTAGAATAACTTTCATGGAGAGGAAATTATTAATAATGATGTCAGAAGAGTAGATTAGTGTATGCTTCTTGAAGTGAGAGAAAAGGCAGGTACTTATGAAGGTTTCCTGCTAACTATAAGGGTTCAGAGTTTAGAATGAATTAGGTGGATTCCATATGAGACAGGAAAAATAGGTTGTGGATTGAAGGATGCTGACCAGCTCTAGTTGGAGTCCCAGAGATGAGTAACAGGTAAATTGCACAACAGGTAGCAATGACCTTTTGGGGAAATTCATCCTTTTGAGGAGCTGTATCTTTCTGTGTAATGACCTTCTTGTATGACGTATCCTACATCTCTCACCTACTTAAACAAAACACCTGGTTAACACAGAATACAGATAATGGTGTATAAAAAAGATTTAATAGCAGATACATAACTTCACATTTGTTATGTGCCATCCATCACTGTATATCTTATAATGACCTCTAAAATTAGTGAAAGATAGTTATAGAAGTGTATTTAAAGAATAGTGGAGAAATGGACTGTTTGTGAAGACTGGAAAACACTGAGAATAAGTCCCACGCATATAGTTAAAAGATCATTCTTTAAATGGTATCTTATATTGTAGTTGCCTAACATAACAATATTTTAAGGGCATGACATAGCTATGCTAAGTACAGCAAAGAACAACACTTTTGATTAAATAGCTGCAGCAACCAAGGAAACTTAAAGATTCAGGCAGTGTAACAGCTGTTTGCTGCTTGCATAGTGCAGTATGTTAGCATGGGATAACATTTCGTCTTGCACTACAAGAACAATCATTTAAACATGAGAAAACACACTGTGCCAACCATATGCCTTATTTAAGAGTTAGTAGTAATGATCTTTTCAAGGCATAGGATAAACAACAGCTGTTTAGAACAATAGCCTTTGTATAAGGTTTTTGATATTTCATTTTATATTATATTAATATAATTAAATTATTAACATGATACTCATATTTTGTTCATATTTTAAAGTTTTAACAAAAGGATTTTCTCTTTGAAAGACCAAGAGTTTATACAAACAGAAATCTCTGCTATTTATGACTGTAATTTGTAACTGATTAAAATGTTAAACAAACAACTTGTACTCAAGTTACACAGCAGGCAAATAGAAGCTGAGGGACTCAAGCCCTGGATGCAACAAACATCTCACCAATAGTTCATAGCCTAAGTCACATGAGGCACAACTATAAGCATGACAAAAATAAATATCTCCATGAAGGTCTTGTGATGAGGCACTAGAGATAATATGAATGTTTCAACAACGTCAGCCCAAAATCACAGTCATGATTTTGTTTTTACTTTTTCTTGGTATATTGTATTCAGCGATATATGATTGAAAAGGAGACATAGAGCAGTTAGCCATGTCTTTCAAACTGACATAGTTTGAGTTGTAGTTTGTAAATTCTTTAGATTTATAATGCAGATTAATTCAGAAAGAAATATAATTATGTTAATGCTTATATTCACATGCATGTGAATGAAAAAGTTATGTACTATATTATTTTAGCTGCAGTCTTATAAAAGCATTTGCACTTCTGGATGCAGCCATGGCTTTTCTGAACTATCTGCTAACTAATGAAGGGGTAACATCATAGGAGCGATGGCTTTGCTGTACAGCTATGCTTGCAATTTATGCAGTATAGATTTATGTTATCAGTATGCTTCTTTTGCTGTATGCACTCTTCTGTTCTGGGTTTTTCCTTGAAGTTGCATTGAAGGCAAACTAGTGAGTGGTGCTGTAACAAAATACAAACGGATGCTAGCAACGGCTATGTTTTCCTTTCTCTGTTATTGTATTAGCAGCTACAAGGAGACAGACGCAACAAGATAGTCTGTGGTATACATAAACACAGTAAATGAAAACTACTTACTACCAAACAAGAGGGGAGGAACTGGCACAGTCCTCAATAGGACAGAGGGTCACAATACTGAAAATACATGCCACAATCCTCAATGGGACAGACGGTCAACAGGAAAAACAATGCTCTTACTTAAGAGTGAACCTGCAAGCTACCCTAAAAATTATAGACCAATAACTTGTCTTCCGACAACATACAAACTATACACGGGAATTGACGCTGGCAGAGTTTATAGTCATTTAGAAGAAAACTGAATTATGGCAGTAGAACAAAAGGGCAATAAAAGAAAGTCATATGGAACAAAGGACCATTTGTTGTTAAACAAAGTTGTACTGGAGAACTGTAAGAAGGGGAAGAACCTAAACATGGCATGGATTGACTACAAAAAAGCATTTGATAGTATCCCACATTCATGGATAAAAGAGTGCTTAAAAATGTATAAGATACACCCTACACTGATCGATTACATTACAGTAACCATGAAACAGTGGCAGACCACTTTGAAATTAAGCCATGATAAAGAACAGATTATTATCCCAGGGATAAAAATTCAAAGGGGGATATTCCAGGGTGACTTTCTGTCACCCTTGTTATTCTGCCTTGCCATTAACCCATTAAGCTGCTTACTTAACAGCCTAGGCCATGGCTACAATTTGGCTTCTAGAAAACAACAAAGTCTAATGTCTTCTCATCTTTACTTTGTTGATGATTTAAAATTGTAAAGCTCATCAGATGAGGAATTGAAAGCACAGCTTCAGGTTGTCAAAACTTTTTCAGATGATATCGGAATGTCATTTGGTCTTGATAAATGTGCAAAAGCAACCTTTAAAAAAGGAAAATTGCAGCACCAGGAAAACATCAGTTTGGGGCAAGAATGTGATATAAAAGAACTTGAGCAAGAGGGGGTGTATAAATACTTGGGAACTGATAAAGGATCAGCGGTAAAACATGAACAAATGCAAATAAAGCTTAGTAAGGAGTACTTTAGAAGACTTAAAGTAATCCTGAAAACAGCATTGACACCTAGGAACAAGATCCAAGTTATAAATCAATTTGCTCTTCCTGTCATAACTTATACTTTTAGAGTGATTGACTTGCCCCAAAAAGTGTTGGATAGATTGGATATTAAAACAAGAAGGATGCTTCATGCTCACCAAATGATTTATAAAAATCAGTGTATACCAAGATTATATATCCCCCGTTCTGATGGAGGGATGGGCCTCCTTGAAATTGATTACATGTATAGATCTGCAATCGTGGGACTCCACACATGTCTACTGACCATTCAAGATCCAAATGTGGTGAAAGTTTTGAAACATGAGGAGAGTAAATCTAAGATAACATCTCTGCTTAATTTAGCAGAAGTATATCGACGTCAAGCAGGAATGGAAATCAAACCAGAAGTGGATAAAACCAGGCAGCAACTGAATGTGCTAAAAAAGAAAAAAAAGAATATAAGGTGAAGGATCAGATGAGAAGGCAAGAAATGTGGAAAAAACATAAATATAGTTGCAAGTATAAAAAACTTCTGGAAGAGCCTCATGTTGATCAAGAACGAACGCAGGAATGGTTAAGGAGAGGTGAATTTACATCAAGAAATGAAAGGTTAATATTGGCAGCCCAAGATAATGGGCTGTGTACACGTTGGTTTACTAAGTCCATTGAACATGTGGGAGAAGCAGACATATGTAGGTTTTGTGGAACCGAGTTACACACCTTATTGCTGGTTGCGATGCTCTAATGGCAGAGGGACTGTATACTGAATGGCATAATAATGTGCAAGATTGTTACACAGGAGATTGTGCAAACATTATGGTATCGAAGTGGCTGAAAAACATTGGAAACATGAGCCACAGAGAATCATAGAAAATGATGAAGTTTACATCACATGGGATCACCCAATACCAACAGTCCAAAAGATAGATGCTAGAAAACCGGACATAGTAATCCGAGAAAAGAAGACAAAAGTAGCATTGATCATTAAAATTGCCACACCTAGTGACTATAGTGTCTTGCGTACAGAGAGACACAAAGTCATAAAATACCTTAATCTGCAGGCAGAAACGAGAGCCATGTGGAAGAAAGATACCCAGACAGTTCCAATAGTAGTAGGAGCAACTGGTCTTATAAAAAAGAATTTACAATCATATTTAGATATGTTACCAATTCATGTAACACTGTATGAATTGCAGAAGGAGTCATTGCTGGGCACATTGCAGGTACTGCGAAGAGCACTTTTGGCTAACATCAAAGAGTGAAATAATACTAATTTCATGAACTTTAATCATACTCTGCCTTAGGAATGGGGTCCATTCCCGTCATGGTATTAGAAACCCAAAAGACTTGGAGAAATCAAAAAAAAATAAATAAATAAGGACAGACGGTCATAATATTGAAAATACAATCACAGGTCAGAGCAGCTCAACAATACCCAGAGCCACACCTGGAAGCATGGGACAGGTCACAGGTGAACTCCATTTCTTATCACACAAAGAAAGTTATGCAAGATTTGTTTTATATTTATGCCCTCAGAGACAAAGCCCTGATTCACAAAAGTGGTGCAAATAGTTTTCAGCTAGACTACACTGGTGTGCTTATGTATATATGTCCCATCTGGCATCAAACTGGAGAAAAATCATAGAGATCACATAATACTATATAATTTTAGGCTGTGGTTTGAGAGAATATTTTAAAGAATAAGGACCCTTGTTTGATGGTTATGCGTGCAAGAACTCCCATGTTACATACTTAAAGTTGCAAATATATAGTTCTAATTGCATACTAACTATGTCTCTCTCTGTTTTGTATGTGTGTGTGTGTATCTATATATATCTATATATATATATATATATAGAGAGAGAGAGAGATAGCTAGATAGATATAATAGTAATGCTGGACTTTTGCAAAGTATTTCTGTGATTTTCATATCT
Organism: Protopterus annectens; assembly: GCF_019279795.1. Taxonomy (NCBI): domain Eukaryota; kingdom Metazoa; phylum Chordata; order Ceratodontiformes; family Protopteridae; genus Protopterus; species Protopterus annectens. Next base: position 382,223,148 of record NC_056745.1, on the reverse strand, counting down.
CCATCTCCTTCATGTTCATATTCTGTATCTTCTCCTTTAGTTATTAATATGTTCAGTGAGAATAATTGAGCAGATACTTAGGCAGTTATTATACATTTTTGAATATTAGGAAATAAGGAGTAATAGTATTCCAGTGTTACAGTTTAGAAAAGCTATAGATAAAAAAACATAGTTATCTTACTGTAGCTCAATATGTGTGTATGTACCTTTAAAAAGCCATCCAAGGGTTTGCACAAGTGTATAAATACTGGGGCCTATATCAGTTCATCGAAACATCTGAAGTTCGAACACCATATGTTCGAACTTCAAACCACGAACTGCACAAACATCGAAGTCTTAGAGCATCGATTTTTTTCCCAGGGAAAAAATATCGCTTTTCCAAGAAACACACACAACACAAACACACCAAAACAACATCAATCCACACACATGCACTCAAAATCCTACATCTAACCCTACACTAAACTGTACATACACTACTACCTATCCACTTACCTTAACTCAAACCCTAACCCTAAGGTCCGTCACTATCGCACACTCACCTGACCTGCGCCATAACCCTAACTCACCTATCCCACCTTAACCCTAAAGTCTTTCACTATTGCACACCCACCTCACCCGCACCCTAACCCTAACTCACCTAACCCACACCTAACCCTAACGTCCACACAATTGCAAACTTACCTGAACCTGACCCGTAACTTCCCATCACAGTCCTGATAATCGCGAAGCCACAGAAACTGCCCACCGAATTCTTTCCCTTGAAAGGAATTTGGTGTTCCGCGGCTTCGCGACTACCAGTGTACGAACTTTACAGTTCGAACATCTGGTATTCGATATTCAGCCATTTCGATGGACTGATGTAGACCCTAAATACTGAGCACGTGGAAGTCTGACTGCCATTTTGTAGTTAGCTGTTGAGATGTGAACACATATGTATGTATGTAAGGTCTGTCTGTTAACCAGTTTGTTTGTATTTAATGATGCTGCTATCCATCCTGATGCATTCCTATGTATTAAAGCAGCTAAATGAAACCCCAAGCCTTTTTGTTATTTGCGTTAGAGATGAATGAGCAACACTTACCATGGCTCTTTGTAGAGTTTAAAGACCTATGGTCCATGCAGAATACCTTAGTGAGCCAGTACTGTCATGTTTATGGGCTGGTGAGTGCACAGAAGAAGAAGAAGAAATGCTTTTATAATGCCAATATGTTAAAGTTTGTGTCATAATTTTACATTTATGACATGAGTTTACAGAAACAATAATTAAAGAAATCTTGTTATCATACCATGGCTCTTTGAAGATTTGAGAGATTTCTATTCCAGTAAGTCATATATGTAGTTGGTACATACTCAGATGAAGAAATGCATTTATAATGCCAATATGTTAAGTTTTATGACATGATTGAGATACTGATTTACATCTGGCTCTATTGTTGTGACACAAATGTCCCCCCACATTATAGCCCAGACACTATGTGTGGTATCACGACCTGGCTATTGGTGTTCACTGGAATGTGTGCTGCTTGAGGTAATGAAAAGGATAGATAATAGTAGAGGCTTTTCTTAGTTTGATGGGTCTGCATGTGCAGAGAGCTAGGTGTATTGCAAGTGGAAAAAGCAAAGTAGGATGTGAACTAAAAGATTCTGACTAAGTCTTGTAGAGCGGCTAGAAATGCATCATAGATGGACTTACACAGTAGGTCGTATAAGTTATATTGACCTTCAGAGGTGCAATGCCTATCCCTGTAAGTGATCTTTGGAGGTGCTTTATCCTACAGTCTTTTCAGAGGGGGTCATCAGGTATTGGGGAAGGGTAAACTGTGTTATGTGTAGAGAGATGTTTCCTTGCCTGTACTAATCTTCTAGGGTACTATATATCGCAGTTGTACTCAAATCTCGTAGAGGTCCCAAGGACCAGCACAGCAAACTATAGTGACCTTCTGGGGAACTATGTCCTTTTCAGGAGCTTTGTCCTTCCTTCCTTCCTTCCTTCCTTGTAGTGACATTTTGGGGTACAGTATCTTGAGGGTTTCCTTAGACCTGGTAGTAGGCCAATGATGAGCCATAAATTACCTTACAGTGTAATCCACAGATTAGTTCTGAGGAGCTGTGTCCTTCTCTGGAGCTGTGATCATTCTTGTAGTGGCTTTCTGGAGTATTATATCTTTCAGTTCTCTGCAGATCTAGTAATGGTCCAAATGGAACAGCATAACAAAATTTACTCTGCTTCTGGAGAATGATATTCTTCTGTGGAGCTGTGGCCTTCCTTGTAGTGATCTTCTGGGATATTGCATCCTACTGTGTTTTTTAATATGTGATTGGGGTCCTACACATGGGTCACAGATGAGCTGCATAGCTGTAGTGACTTTCTGTGAAACTATGTCCTTCTTAGCAGCTGTGTTTTTCCCTACATTGAACTTCTAAGATTCTATATTTTACAGCTTTCTTCAAATCTAGTAAAGGTCCAATGTAAACATCATAGTAGGCTTTACTGATCCCCAGGAGAACCATATCATTTTGTACAACTGTGTCTTAGCCTTCATTGACCTTCTTAGGTTCATAGGTTCATAGGTTGGTACTAGACTATCAGCCCTAGGGCCTATACAAGCCTAGCCATAACAATTCCCTGGCTATTTCTTCCCACTTCCCTGGACCCCTGTCTAGCACGGCGACTGACATGATCCCCATGGTGAATTTCCTTTCTCCCATCCAATCAAGGTTCCTTTTGAAGAGGACCAAAGAGGCACTCTGCTTGACATGTATGGGCAATCTATTCCAGAGTCTGGGGAGTCTCTGGGTCAGGAACCTATCCCTCCAGCATGTTTTGTTTATTGTAATGACAAGGTTTAGATCCCTGGAGCGTGTGGCTCTGAGGGATTGGGATTTCTTTAAGTGTAGCATGTCCAACAGCTCTGGGTTTGACATGGCCTTGTATGTTAAGCAAAGATCGCCTCTGAGTAGACGATGTGCGACAGAGTATAGCTGGAGATTTTTAAGGCGGTCAGCGTAGGGCATCTGCTTTAGGCCTGTGATTCTTTTAGTGAGGTATTTCTGCGGCTTTTCCAGTTGTTGCAGATGTCTTGAGAGGTACATACCAAACGGGGCGTTGTATTCCATAATGGGTCTAATGAGGTATGAGTACAGTTTAGCTCAGTTTGCTACACTCTAATGTATCCAGGGTATCTTTAGATCCTGGAGACTTGGTACCCCAAGTTTTGCCTACTGTTGCTGATTCCTGATCAGTTGTCAGTGCTATCATATATCCAGTCTGGTCAACTATGTCTTTTTTTGATGGCAAGTCTATAATCTTTCACCTATAATCCCTTGAAAAGATATAATAATAGCTTTGTTTTATTCTTATTTATTACTTAACCAGATAAACCCAGAAGGAATAAGTTCCTCTTTTCAGGGGCAACCCAGGAGCTAAGTCTGACTAACTGACTTGCTCAGAGTCATATAGTAGTTAAATGGAAATTGAGATAATCAAACCAGGACTACAAGATGTTACTTATCAACAGCTGAGAATCTTAATCCTCTGTGCCAACTATTAGCTTGATATCAGATATTTCTACTCTCACTTCTTTTATTTTCAGAAGTAGTTTGTAATAACATGACAGCCATAGTGTTTTGGAGTGTGTCAAGTTTATAGCCATATTCCAAGCTCATCACTATAAACATCCCTAATAGTCTTGGCAGGGTTAGTCATTGTTTCTGCATCCTGGTAGTCTGTTTAGCTCTTGAGTCAGTTAACTCAGTTTTAAGGCCCACACAGGGATGTATTTAATAGGGTAAATGGTATAACATATTGGTATGTTCCTCTAATTACTTGGTGCTTTAGCATTGTTCTGAGTACAAATATACAAATTATGTTGTTAGGTTTCCTGTCACTACTGAAGCTGTCAGGATCTAGCTTTAAGTCCTATCTCTCATTTACTATGTGATGAATATAAAATATTGCATAATGTTAGAAGTGATTTGAACGGAGTTATTAAAATGTCAGAAGGACCTTTTTTTATTACAAAACAGTAAATTATCATTTTATGAGCAGAAAATGCTGGTAAAATACGCCAATCACATACAGACCCCTTCAAAAGCACTAGCACGTATTATTAATCAATCGAAAATACCTTCTCAAATCTCTGAAATACACTTTAACAATAAAACATATACCAATACTGAAGATATCATGAAGGCATTTGAACTATTATTTTCACAAGTATATGGTGAGCAACAGGAAGTAAATATAAATAAGAGTAATAATGATTTTCTGCAGAAAATTATCTTTCCGAAGATTGGTGATGAGCTTCATATGAACTTAGTTAAACCAATTTCTTCAGAGGAGATAACTGATGCAATTAAGAAGTTGAAGCCATATAAAGCTCTTGGACCGGATGGTTTGACCACAGAATTCTATAAAACTTTTAGTGATATATTGGGGAAAATACTTCCACAGGTATTCAACTATATAACTAATAATAAAATTACTGACCCGCACTTTAATGCTTCGAAAACTATTCTTATACCGAAAGAGAATACTGATTTACATAACCCGGATAATTATAGACCTATTTCACTTTTGAATATAGATATGAAAATTATGACATCGATTTTGGCTAATAGATTGAAGAAGGTAATTAACCTGATAATATCAGATGAACAAGCCGGTTTTATAAATGGCAGACAAACTACAGATAATACGTTATCACTTCATACACTGATTTCTTATGCCACTCACAGGAACTTTAATGCATATGCACTCATAATTGACGCACAAAAAGCTTTTGATAGAGTGAACTTAGAATGTTTGTTTGATATTTTAGCATGTTTTAATATACCGCAAGAATTCATTTTAACTTTAAAAAAACTATATAATAATCCTTATACAAATCTAGTTATTAATAGGAATCTCTCAAAAAGAATTCAAATTAAGAATGGTACCCGTCAAGGATGTCCGTTATCTCCTATATTATTCAATTTATATTTAGAACCATTATTTCTACATATCAAACAAAATATTTATCACAATGCTCCAATAATTTATGGTACGAAGATTTCCATGGCTGCTTTTGCGGACAATTTGAATATTTACTGCACAACACCGGTTTCAGATATTAAGAAAATATTAAAAGCTGTGGAAGACTTTGCAAAAATATCTAATTACAAAATAAATTAAAAAAAAACCAAGGTATTCCCATTAAAGACGCCTACACCCTTCTCGCTTTTACCATTGGTAGGACAGGTAAAATCCGAAGAAAAAATAAAATATTTAGGGGTTGTTTTTTCAACAGATAATAGAGACTTTTACGTAAATAATGTTAAGTTAATTTGGGAACAGATAGTCTCTGATTTAAAAAGATGGGATAATCTGAAATTACCAATAATGGCAAAGACCTCAATTATTAAAATGAACATACTTCCCAGAATATTATATATCTTTAGAGCTACTCAAGTTCAAATTTCCAAAAAATTCTTCAAACAACTTCATACAGAATTAGCTAGATTTGTATGGGAACCTAGAAAAGTTAGGATATCTTATGACAAACTGATGACTCCGAAAAATAGGGGTGGGTTGGAACTACCGAATTTTGAAACATATTATTTAATAATAAATGCTAATAGAATTCTAAGAGTAGTTAACTTTGATAGGATTAATTCGAAATGGGCTCCTAAGTGGTTGATTCTAAATCATAAACATGTTGCTGATCTGGGTATTAATTGTAAGGCATTACCTTCTTTAAACAAAGATACCCTTAAAATGTATGCTTTGATGGAGCATATCAAAATATATATAATATCAGTACAAAGTTTGTTTAACTCACTAAATCTTTTACAATATATGATGATTTTTCAACCATTTCATAAAAACCCGAATTTGAAAATTGGTAATCAGTTGATAGACCTTAAGAAATTCCCACTTATAAGTAATTTAACCATACTCGATTTATATCCCTCTCTAGGTATCTCAATACATAACATACTAAGAGAGATGGATCTCCCTAACTCGTATTTAATTATAATAAGACAGTTAAAGGACCTATCAATAAGCTATTTTAGTAATAGGAATTTCAAAATTAAAGAAGAAGATTTAAACATTTGCCTAAACTTATGGCAAACCTTAACACAGGAATGTAAATATATAACAGTGTCATATAGTTTGATGAAAGAGGTGAAATACAATAACCAAATACTTTTATCGAAATACTGGAAGGAGAAATTGTTAACGATTGAAGATAGTAAAATAGTGAGAGCAATTAACTTAACCTTAAAATCAGTGTCCCTTCAGAAGTTATTATTTACTCAGTTGATGATATTTAATAATGCGTATTATACGCGTCTCACTTTACATAAATTTAACTCAAAAAACTCACCCAAATGTCCATATTGTATAGATCAAACGGCTGACCTTTTACACATGTTCTGGAGTTGTAAATGTACTTTTAAACTCTGGAATTCTTTGAAATTCCAACTACAAAAAATTGGATATCAACAGTCTACACTTTCTTGGGAGTTTATGATTCTGCATATTCCGCCAACTAATTTGGATAGATCCCAAAGGATCATACTCGTAAATATTTTTTTGTTAATGAAGCTGTATATTGCTACAAATTGGTTGAATCCATCCCAGACTTCATGGGAAAATTTCAAGAGTGTAGCGATAAAACATATCCTAGCACATAAATTATTAATTAGTGATCATAAGAAAAGTGTAAATAATACAAAAATATGGGAGCGAATCTTTAACATTGTCTTAGCTTAAGGTTCCATTCCACTTTTCTCCGGGAAGTACAGACTAACTATGGAGTTGTCTATAGATAAGCCTTATATTGATACTAGATTTTTACTCTTTTTTTTTTTTTCTGTAATATCTATTTAGAAGTGTATAGTTATGTATAATGACTCTATGTAACTGTTGGAAGCATTCATGTATATATTGTAAATAGGTTGTAGTATTGTATTAACATTTAGGAAAAAAAAAAGGAAAAATAAAGAATTATTATTGAAAAAAAAAAAAAAGAAGTGATTTGGAACTGAAGTCTATAGTGTTGTTTCATCTTGTGCTTCAGAATGGCACAACTAAAACCAGAAAGGTTTGTTTTTTCAAGGCAGTTTGTCAGAGAACTGAAAGCTGTTGGTAAAGAACTGATTTATTTCTGACTACAAGTGGAATATCACAGTAGCCTGAACAGGTACATTGTGCTACATTTCCACATATCATAGGGAAAGAAATCCTGAACAATTTAATACTTGGGTGCAAAAGAAAAGAATATTGTGTTGTCACATGTTTAAATGTTTTTGGGAGCCAAGGAAAAGTCTGCCATATATTCATCATTTATTCTTAGGTATGGTGATGGTACACAGTCCAACAAAAAGTATTGATACTCATGTTAATGAATTAATGAAATGAACCCATCAGTTTGACTGTGGTAACAAGATTCATTAGTAAGTGACAGAATCATGTGTTGCATCCAAAACAAACAGGCAGGATTCAGGTTGCTAAATAAAGCAATTTTAACACCCAAATAAAGCTAGATGTGCGTAGAACAAGTGAAACATCACATTCATCATAATAAATGGCAGAAGAATTGAAAGACTATAAAAGAGCTTGTCAGACAGAAGGCAAGATAAAGAGTATAAACAGAGTGAAAATGAATTTAAAGGATATTGGTACCCATGATGAGAAGACTGTGAGCTACCAGAACCCTGGACATGTGGCACTGACACATGTGTTTTGTCTTTTTTGTTAACTGTGTAAAACAATGAATATAAATATCCCTTTTCAGGTGACTGCCCAGGAGTACCTTCTGGTTAAATTACTTGATTAAGTCACAGGGTAAGTAAATGAAAGCTGGAAGAATCTTGCAACACATATGGAAGGAGGTAACAGAAAGGAGACTCACATGGTGAAGGAGGGGATGAGAATGCCATTGTTAATGTTAAAATTGTGAAATAAAGACAGACCTGAGCAAGGGAAATGTTGTAAACTACAAAAAAAAGGTGATGAGTAATATTATACTACCCCCCACACACACACAACACAGACACACACACACCCCCATTGCCGGAATGTTGACTGTATAGTTTTATGTGTTGGTTGATCATTTTATCATTACTGTAATTTTTACAGCATCTTTCTGTATTTTATTGATACGTGTTCTTCTTTTGACTTATACTTTAAGTTAACGACAGATACCAAATGTCATAAATGAGTTTTAACACTAAATAATGCTATTTATGTGCATAGAGCAAGTGAAATGACACATTCATCATAATAAATGGCAGAAGGATTGGAAGACTGTGAAAGTGCTTGTCAGTCAGAAAACAAGATAAAGAGTACAACTAGAGTGAAAATGAATTTAAAGGGTACTGGTATCGACAATGAAAAGAGTGTGAGCTACCACAGCCCTGGAAGTGTCACTGTCAAATCAGTTTTGCTTTTTTTGTTAACTGTGTAAGACAATGGATATAAATATCCCTTTTCATAAGACTGCCCAGGAGTACCTTCTGGTTAAGTGACTTGCTTGAGTTACAGGGTGTATAAATGAAAGCTGGGAGAATCAAGCCTTGTACTACAAGAAGCAGCTTGGCAATAGTTCATGACCTAAGTTGCATGATGTATAAGAATAACAAAATGTCTTCCATTTATGTAGATGTTATGGCAATATAAATACTTTTGCTAAAATACATAGAAAAGAAGAAAAATAAATGAATTTTCATTTTAGGAATTTACTGCTTTGGAGCAAACTTATAAAAATGAGCTGTTTGGGGAGGACAGTAAAAGCTAAAATGGTGAATGCTGTGCAAGGCGGTATTTTAGAAAGTATGTGGCAAGAGAATCAGTAAGTAATTTGGTGAGGGAATCTCAGAATTAATAATCAAAGTGTAGTATTTAAACGTGCCCAAGAGAAGAATGTAACATAATGTGTACTCATATGTTTATTCTACTGAATCTAAAAGGGAGTAAACTTAAGCCTTCTTTGTGAATGTTATTTACTTACACAGTCACCATTTGAGCTCACTATGTCATAAATTGCTTATTTGTGAATATTAGAATGAGAAGTACTAATTTCAATTTCAAATAGCTGATGCAAAAGACAAAGTACTACTATATTTTCTGACTTGTTAAAGGCAAAATGTGGTTAAAAAATCATATTGTAAAAGTGCAGAATGTTGACTTACTTCACAAACATTATAACTTGTTTACTGATATAGGACATGTAGCAGGAGAATGGCAGATTCAGATAAATGCTGTCATTTTACCAATAGTGCACAATCCAATAAAGGCATTATGGATTAAAATTGAAAAGGAGTTGAATGGAATAGAAAGCCTGAGTATAGTTAAGAAATAAATAGAGATTACTGATGGTAAATAGCAAGGTTACAGTCTTGAAGCCAGATATAATTTATATTTGCATATATCCACAATATCTTAATAAAGCTATAAAACGGGAACACCATGCACTTTGTAGAACAAAAGCAGTTTCTGCTGTCCTATGCAAAATATTTTTCAGTGTTTAATATTAATTAGAAATTTTGGTAAATTAAATTAGTTGATGAATAAACTTCCAAGTTTTATACATCTATTTTCTATATGAACAGAGAGATTTTAAGACTTCCTTTTAGTAGTTCCTCAGCATCTAGGGAGTTTCAGACAACTGCTGCTCAGATGACTGAGGAGCTTGAAGTTGTCGGTATGATACGATAAGTTGTTAATTTGCTGCTATTGTATGACACCAAAAAAGATAATGATAAAAGGATATATAATTGCTGACCAGGCTGTGACCTTACAACCTCTAGCGAAACAGACCTAAATGTAAAATAAAAATGATGTAGTTGAAGATACGGATCTCTTTTTGCCTTTGCAGGGTTTGAAACGGAAGTATAGGAAAGAACCATTTTATGTACAATTTACTATGTACACAATGTATTTTTTAATTGTACTCTTCCTATACTTGTTAATCACTGTAACTTTTCTTGTTTTGTATATCCCTGGCTGATATCGAAATTGGTCACATTTGATCAGTGCTCTACCTTGGTAAACGCATTCAGATAAATAAATACATTTTGCAACTGTCTCTACCACAGATTAAAAAGATACTTCAGAGGCATGTTGATACGATGCATTATATTTCAAACTTTATTCTGAATGTATCACAAATAAACATGCAATTAAGGAAATTATTGGAATAAGATGTGGCATTGTATTAGAGCCAAAAACATGAAAAGAGTATTAAATTGCTTAAACAGTTAGTGACACACACATTCATACTAAATCACTTTTATATGAATAAGCCAGTAACACTGCAGGTAAATGCCAACCAGAATAGAATTCATGCAGTGCAGTTGCACAATTGCTTAAGGATCTTTGAATATACACAGAGGTGGTATCCATAAATAGAAAAAAGAGCTATTAGTACTGATTTGATATGCCACTGCAGAGTTAAGAAATCATTCCCCGGGATTCATTAAACTCCATGCAGGAATAGTGCTATTCCTTCATGAAGCGGTTTGTGTCAGTGCAGCACAGCAGCACACCTTGCATATTCATGAAGGTGCGCTACTGTATAACCTGCATGGGCACAATCCGTGAAGAAGTACAGGGGGCATGTCCGAGCATTGCTCGCACAGCAAACATGCCCCCTGTACTCAGGAAGTGCCGTACGGCACTTTGAAAAGAAAACCAGTGTCCGTGCTGACACTGTCAGCATACCCCCAACTGAACAGATATCTGCAGAATGTCCAGATTTGTGTCCTGGCAAAGAGCTGAGGCTCAAAGTCAGTAAATAATGACATACATAGGAGTGCAAGACCCCACATCCTTCAAGTAAGTCATGCTAATGCAAAACCTATTAGCCATCAACCTCCCAAGTTTATAAGAACAATATTTAAAATCTGTCCTCTTTGCCCTCCCATCATGTTAGACTTTGTCCACATTGTATGCTGTAAGAGGTGGAGAGGTATGACTGTTAGCTATGTGCTCATCCCTAAACTAATAAAAATAAAACAAATAATTAATTTTTTAATTATTTCACACAAACTGCTTGTAAATATTACAAAATCCAACAACAGAGCTGGGGACTCTCTCTTCTCTACTACTGTTGGAAATTCCTGGAACCTACTTCCTCATGAACTTACCTCACTGCCCTTTATATCTCTTTTCAAAAGTAAACTCAAACTCTTCCTCAAATCAAACTGGCTGTGCCCCTGTACAAAGCCTGACTAAGCAATTAGCTCTTCTATCTTGCCTCTGCCTACCCTCTTCTTCTCTCTAATCAAGTCCTACTCTCCTTGAATACAACATTCCCTAGTCCTACTATACACCCTTATTTGCATCTTCTTGAAGCTTAAGATCATTGAGACTACCTTGTACTATAGTAACTATTGTTTATCAAGCCTCTTTTCTTGTATTATGTAACAACCTGCTGTCTATGTTTTTAACTGCATTACTCTCTACTATGAATTGATTGTCTAGCTTATATGATAATCTCTGAATCTATTGCTTTAAAGTTCTTTTTACCTGTTTATAGTGTTTATGAATTTTGTGTGTATATGAGCTGTTTGTTTTTGATATCTGTTCTCTTGGAGCTTATCTCCCCAGGCCTCTGCTGAAAATGTACATATATCCAGTTAGAATAGCCCAGTCAACAAATGTAAAATAAAAATAAAAAAATAAAATAAATAAATTTTCCCATACACACTAAAGTTTAAGTGTAGCTGAGTGGGTGCGTGCATTGCGCAGCTGTGTATACCATAGCTTAAACATCCGAAGGAGCTAAATAGAAATATACAGCCAAAATATTCAAAGTGAAATCGTGTAGTTGTTAGAGCTTTTGCTTAGCATCCAGTCATTCATGGTTCGAGCCCCAATGCACTCTGTTTATTTTTATATGTGAAAACAGCACTAAAAGTATTTTTTTTAATAAATAGGTAGTGAACAATATATATTTGTTAACCAGGCTAGTGTAGCAGGTCCAAAAGTGAGGTGCCAGTGTAGTACAGATGTGAAACCCCCATATAAACACAAGTGTCTCATACAGTATAGCCACAAAAGAATATAATGTAATGAAAGCACATAGGGGGATGTTAAGTAAGGGAAACATACATATCATAAGATGTCATTAAGAAGGAATCAACCCCACAATCCTAATAGTCCATAAAACAAAAGCTGAACAACACTAAATTGTGCTCAGCTATGCTTAGCTGGAGTAAGCATTGCGTAAATTTGTATGCTTAGCAATAATTAGCATAACTAAGCGGATTTGTGCACTGGTAAGCAGTGCTTAGCATCTACCCCTTTAAGCAATGCTTATCTGTGCTAAGTGGGCTTGCCCATCGCTTAGCTTAGCTCAGCATATTCAAAATTGGCCAATCAGGGCAAAGGGCAGGAATCCAGCTCTATTTAAACCCCGCAGGTAGGAATACAACCATAACCAGTTGTAGATGATCACTGCAGGCACTATGGCTGGTGTTGTTGAAAGTGTGAGCTTTCGGGCACAGCGTTGGGGCATTCAGGAGTCCAGGGTCATGGTTGGACTCCTTGTAAAACACCATGAAGGGAGACTGCTGCAGGACCAGTACAAGGGCTCCCAATACAAAGCAGAGACCTGGGACCATCTCGCACATGACCTCACCGGTGCTACTGGTAATCCTCGGACTGCTGAGCAGGTCCGGCACCATTATACTGACCTGAAGCATAGGAAGAGGGACCTCTTGGACCAGTGGATCCAAGACTCTCGAGCACAGAATGTCCCAGCAGTGTGTAAGTATCAGTATCAATTATTGTGTAACAAAGTCCAGCCTAAGTATGAGATGGATAGGTATGCATAAATGTTTCTCTATCTCCTGTACAGCTGCAGATGAAAGGGCTGTGAACATGGATGCCCACTCTAGCAGGCTGCTAAGGATGTTTCACAATGCTGGTGAGTACAAATCTAGCTTGCAGTAGCCAGGGCAAATAAATAGAAAGGCTGCAGTAGTTAGAAATGTGTATTGTTTGTACTGAATAAATGAGACATTAGCAGAGTAATACTGATGTACAGGATATATATCAATATAAGTGTCAGTACCTGTCAATAAAACTCAAAACTCCAGACTGTTGTGTTTACTTTGCTATGTAGTAGTATGCATCTGATTGTGTATGGGTTCTGCACAGAAACTATGGCTCTGACAGCATTAATTAATTGAGGCTCATCTGACAAAGATTGTGGAGTTGTAAAACAGATTAACTATAAGAAATGTTCCATGCACCAAGATCTGGTCCCTGAATAGTAATGTTGTGTTAACCATTGTTTTCCATACTGTAATATGTGAAGGTATGAATACACAGTATAAGACCTATCGCCATGCATGAATGTCAGAATTACAAAGCAGATTGTCCAAACAAGAGAGTATTATGCAGAAAACAGTCAAGAAAAAAACAACAGTTCCCCAATAACTCATTGTGATAAAACACACCCTTTTTGCACAAACAGACACAGTTTGAATCCCGGGACTGGTATTAAGCTGTATGCATAATCTCATCCAAGAATATGTGAATATGTGTAGAAACAGTCAAGTATTGTTAACAGAAATGTCTTCCACAGGTCCGCCAGGTAAGAAAAGGTATAAATGAGCTGTAAGAAGGCTGTAATTATACACTGTGTATAACACCCACTGTCCCACCCCAAGGCTGCAAATGACAGCAAGATAAGTACATACACCAAGTAGTCTCCTCTAAGAAATGTCCCTCAGGTGTCACTTTGTCACAGCTAGTGGTCACTGCTACCAAACCCAGAGCGACCGATAGAAATCAAAGTGGAGTATGGCAATAGTACACACACACACACACACACACACACACACACACACACACACACACACACACACACACAGTATAAGTGCACATATGTAACTTTTACTATGTGAATATGGGTAAAAACAGTCAGGTAGTGTTAAAAGTAATTTCCTCCATAGGTCTGTCAGGTAAGAAAAGGTACAAATGAGCTGTAAGAAGGCTTTAATTATACACTGTGTACAAACATACCACTTCCCAACCCAAGGCCATAGGTCGGTGTAAAGTGAGGTAATACCTGGAAAGTAATGATTAGAGCAAAGATCATTAAAGTTGTGAGCAACTGAAGCCTATACAGTTGTTAATTGACATCTCTCTCTGTCTCCCATCCTATCTGCACCAATAATCTAAACACATAAATCAACGGGTATGTTTTTCTCCAAACCTACTGTTAGGACATGTGTCCTATTGTTCTACAAATATTTAAACATTTGATTATTAATGTTCCCTGTTCAAATACTATAATTGGTGGACTGTTGCTATCAATGTAACCTGCATGCCGTTACAATGTCCACTCTGGTTCCATATATGCATGTGTTCTGTTTGCTATGCAACTGTTTCAAATCTGTTGTTTAGGGTTAATGGGAACACCCATGCATGCTGTTATAACTAATCCTGGAATGTGTTGTTCATGACTAACCAACATATGTTGTAAAACATTAACACCAGAGCACGTCTGGGAAGGCCAGTCCCAGTGGATCCACCTGTCCCACCTCAACTGGCTGTGACACTGAGTCCCAGCACATCTGGGACCCAACCTGCGACCTCCTCATCCGCTGGTCCTGCACCACGTTCAGGTGGAACTGCCTCAGGGGATGGGGTCTGCCCCCCCCGAGAGCGGGCATGGACAGGGATTGGTGCATAGTGAGCTTCAAAAGAAGTTCGGAGATCAGTTATGCCAGCTTGAGGGCCATGTGGGGCATATTGAGGGTCAGCCTGCTCCTCCTTATCAGCCCCCAGCACAGGCACCTTTGGGGCCGTGAAGGTACAGTGGTGACTACCCATGGGTGGGGACCTCAGTCCCACTTATCTATTTGGGGGCTCATGGGCGTCCGATTCCCAACCACCCTCCCTGTCCAAGGTGTTTACCCCCCACATGTCATATACCACCCCAGTCTGCTGTCTTGTCTGTCTTGTCTGTCTTCCTACCCAACCTACCTCCCCAAATATACCTACTATCCTTCCCCAACAGCCCACTCTCACCTTATTAAAAAAAAAAATGGCAATCTATTCCCACAAAAAAAATGTCCCATATAAAGCTTTCCATTTCGCATGTGTCCACTGGACACATGTAATCTGGTCTAATTGGCTTAACAACACATTACTGTTGTCCTTACCCACCTCTCAGAGGTTTGAGTGTCCAAATTCACCTCCAAATTCTGTACAAATGTCCCAATGGTGTTACTGAGAAAGACCCTTTCTTTATTAAGCTAAAAGAGCTTTTTAACTCTGTCGATATTAGTTTCCTGGGTTTGCTTATTGAATGCAATCACGAAACCCTTAAGGAGCAGAAGGAAGAAATTGTTAAAGTGGAATGTGCCATAGAGACTAGATTTCAGTTTGCATTCAGTGAGAGAATTGAACATACAGTGTTGCTTGAAGACATCAAGCAACATGAAAGGGTTTTGATTCAAAGAAAAAATAAATAAAAGTTTTTCTTTCTTTGGTAAGAAACAACGGTCTTCTGGGTCAGTCCACCTTAAAGAACAAAGGTGGAAAGGTTCCGCTACATCAGCGGAAGTGATTCTATCTGAGAGAAAGAGTTTACCGAAAGCTAATGAGGTGGGATCCAGCAGTGTTTCCAACACAAATGAGGCACCAGAGACCGAAGTTCAACAAATTAGTGGTATTTTGCATGCTTCTAATGTTAATGAGACTGAAAAAGAAAAAGAGCTTGGTGCCAAATTGAAAGTTTTTTTAACTTACGAGAAAGAGCAGAGATCTTCAAAAATAAAACTCATGGTTACCAGGAAGAAAGAGCGATTGGTCTCTGACTCATTGACGAACAACGAATAAGGTACAATGAATTTGAAACAGACATTTTGAACTTGTCCAGTTTTGAATTAAGTGGATATCCTTTAAATTTTTAAGGTATGGTGTCAATTTTGTGCCTTCTAAGAGGGTGGATATTACCAGCACAGTACTAGATTTAAAAAAATATACTAGAAAATTAAATCTAAAATATATTTTAAAAGATGTTAGAAGCACTGAATCTTTGTTTTTCAAACCATCTAGTTATAATCCATTGTTAAATCACACTTTAAAAGTGTTTGAAACATCATGCGAAAATGAGTTGAGAGAATTATTGGCTAACAATAGTAACAAATATGTGAGATATTATGATAATTTGAGTGTTGAATTGAGGTCAGACATGAAAGAGCTGGCCGATAGAGACATCTGAATCATGAAAAGTGATAAGGGGGGCATGTTAGTAGTCATGTACTAGTGTCATTATGTTAATAAAATGGAGAAAATGTTATCTAATGAACATGAATATATGAGAGTGGAAATCAATGACATTTATAAATGTTACAAATATATTTCTATTTTTTTATATAGGTTCATAGGTAGGCACTGGGCTATCTGCCCGAAGGCATATATTAGCCCAGCCACGTTGTGCGGTATTCATCGCCCCTTTGGTTAGTTCCCTAGGCCCTTGATCTAGCAGCTAGTACCCTTGGCCCCTATCTAGTAGAGCTGTTGGTATGATCCCTGGTGTGAACTTTCTGTTACCCATCCACTCGTCCAGGTTCCTCTTGAAGAGTGATAGTGAGGGGCTCTGTCTTATGTAGATCGGGACCTTGTTCCATAGCAAGGGAAGTCTTTGCGAAGGGAATCTATCCCTCCAGCATGTTCTATTCATTGTTGTGCTGAGGTTTATATCCCTAGAGCGTGTAGCTCGAGTAGATTTGGTTTTGCTAAGATGGAGCATGTTCAACAGTTCTGGGTTGGACATGGCTCTGTATGTTAGACAGAGATCACCTCTGAGAAGGCAGTATGCAACAGAGAAAAGCCTTCGTTTTTTCAATCGTGCTGCATAGGGCAACTGTTTGAGGCCAGTAATCCTCTCAGTGAGGTACCTCTGTGGTCTCTCCAGCTGCTGGAGATGCCTGGCCAGGTACATTCCAATTGCTGCATTGTACTCAATAATGGGTCTGATGAGGGAAGAGTAGAGGGGCACCACTACATCCTTAGATCTTGATGCAAACCCTTTTGTGATCAGATGGGTCACATAGAAGGATTTTCTAACCACCTTGGCAACATGGTTATCAAAGGAAAGCTGACTATCTACTTGAGTGCCTAGATCTCTTATTACTTCTTCAGATTTCAGGGGGTTACCTGAATACCTGATAGTTTGATGAGTGGAGACTTGAATCAGATGACATATAATTTTTGTAACATAGAGAACCCAAAAATTGTAGTCCTGTTCGGTATTCCAAAAACCCATAAGAGTCTATTTGATCCTCCTTTTAGGCCCATTATTTTGGCCCCCAATTATATTACAGAGGATATGTCTTTGATGGTGCATGCACTCTTGAATACATTAATTCAAGACTTGGGGTCCTTTCTTAAGGATTCATGGAATTTTTTAGACAGTAATAGAGAGTTCAGTAAAACTTTTGTGTTTGATCCAAGGCAACATATCATGCTTACTTTAGATGTTTTTTCCTTATATACTTGTATACCACACCATGGACTGCGGTGGTGGTGCTGCGGTAGCATTGTCGCCTCACAGTAAGACATTGTCCTGTTCGATTCTCAGCTAGAGCATCTTCTGTGTGGCGACATGCGTGAATGGGCGTTCCTTCGTTGAAGGTTGCGTGTTAGGCCCGGCAAGCCAGCATGTAAAAATCTACTGCCAATCATTAGCGGACCGGAGTTCCACTGTGGTGACCCCTAACCGGGAAAAGCCGAAAGACACAACAACAAAAACTACTTGTATACCACACCATACAGGTATTGAGTATGTTAGAGCTTATTTAAGTCGATACACCAAGATGCCCAGCACTGAAATCAATTTTTATTGTAGTTTATTAGAGATTGTTTTGGATAACCATTATTTTTTATTTAACACTCAGTATTATAAACAAGTCAAAGGAATAGCCACGGGGTCTCCGGTAGCCCCCTCTTTTGTTAACATTGTTATGGGATGATGGGAACATTCAATTTTAGAGACTTTCATAAATGCTTTTTATGTTTTGTATTATAAAAGGTTCATTGATGACCTGTTTTTTATTATAGCTGGTGATCCTGACACAGTGGAATCCTTAGTTAGTCAGTTGAATGCAGTATCTGTTTTTTTGAAATTTGTAGTTGGGGATGTTGGCACTAGTATAAATTATTTGGATGTAAATTTAAAATGGGATGGCACCAACAAAATGTTTGTAAGTAAAATTTATAGAAAGAGAACATTCATGAACAGCTATTTACATCATTCTAGTCAGCATCCTAAATGTATGAAAAATAATATCCCTAAGGGACGATTCATTAGAGCCAGCAGAATGACAAGTGATGATCATTCGCTGGCTGATAAGTTTAAGTATATTGCCAAACTATTTATGGATTGGGGGTATGAGGAAGGTTTGTTGGAAGAACAGGTTAAATATGTATGGGATAGGAGAGAGACCTGGTATCCTCCCATTTTGATAAAAGCACCTATAGCGAATCCTAAGGTAAAGGATAGAGTAGAGTTAGAGCAGAGATATTTGTGTTTCGATATGTCCATGACTACAGATGGGGGCATCATTCATAATGTAAATGAAAAAAATTGGAAAATTATTGAGGGGAATTATGAATTGTTGAAAGTAGTGGGGTTGAGACCTAGATTTGTGTACAGAAACGACCACAATTTAAAAACTCTGTTAGAGAAGGGTAGGGACTCTGTGATTCTTGAACCACACATTACAAACAAGCCATATGGCATGTATAAATGTTATGGGTGTGCAATGTGTAGGTATATTTTGGAGGGGCCATATGTGGAACTGCCTCACATTCCATATACTATTCAAGTCAAAGGAGTTTTTTTCTTGTAAAAGTCATGGAGTGGTTTATATAGCTGTCTGTGGCAAATGTTTAGATTTTTATGTTGAGATGACCACCAGGAGTTTGAATACCAGGATTAGACAACATATAAACAGCATGAAAATAATGGACACCAAGAATTCCCTTTATAGACATAGTATAGAATGTATTGGTTTCAATAAGTTTCTATTTTCTGTCTTAGAACAGGGTAAATTGAGTTTAAGAGGGGGTGATTTTAAAAATC
Source organism: Protopterus annectens (assembly GCF_019279795.1). Classification (NCBI taxonomy): domain Eukaryota; kingdom Metazoa; phylum Chordata; order Ceratodontiformes; family Protopteridae; genus Protopterus; species Protopterus annectens. Next base: position 382,204,051 of record NC_056745.1, on the reverse strand, counting down.
ATTTAGAACAAAGGGAGACTAAATGGCAAATTAATTTAAGGGCAGATAAAAAAAACAGGTTTGAATAATGTCATTAATATTAAATGTTTTTTAAGAAACCAAAATAAACACAAAAACAGGATGCGATCCGAACCAGCGGGTAACTCTATAATGCACAGTCGCTGTATTCAAAATCCGAGATGCAAAGTGTAATATCCAAAACACGACACTTTATTTAATATATATAATAAAGTGTCGTGTTTTGGATATTACATTTTGCATCTCGGATTTTGAATACAGCAACTGTGCATTATAGAGTTACCCAATGGTTCGGATCGCATCCTGTTTTGGTGTTTATTAAATGTTTTTTAAAAAATCGTAGGGTATATGTCAGGAAGTAACTGCATATTTTGTTATTTTTATTAGTTTTTTGTAAGTTTTAATGAAGCTGTTCTTAATTGTGTATAACATTTAATTAGTTAATTGAATGATTTCCAATTGTGTTTTCATTACGTCTAGAGTATTTATAGAGAGCTGTATGTAAGTTTTAGTATTTCTGATGAAGTCTTGCTGATGAAAGCGTTGATTAAAGAAGGTTTACATTAATATTAGACTTGGTGGTCTCTGATTGTGGCAGTGTTTTTTATTTTTATTAGTTTATTATCACACATTCCAGTATAAGAGAGGTAGATACTCCACAACAATCGAAGCAAACCAAACTGGTTTGCTTCGATTGTTGTGGAGTATCTACCTCTCTTATACTGGAATTTTGACTTTTTTTGTGAGGAGATACTTTACCCTGCATTTGTGTGTTTTTTCTTCTATTATCACACATTGCACGTTTTTTGTTAAATGCACAGCTGTTGCTGTATCAAAAATGGACAGCTATGGACCTTCCCTACACCCGTCCTGCACATCCCTAGCTATCTTTCATATTGTTTTCCCTCTGCATGCCCCCTTTTTCACCATTTTCCTATCACCCCTTTTTTCTTTTCTTTTAAAGAAATTTGCGTGGGGGTAAGCGGGAGTAAGCGGCAGTAAGCAGCAGTTAAGTGGAAATAAGCGGGTTTGCATAATGCTAAGCGATGCCTACACATATTAAGCAGTTTCCCATTTAACCATGTGTTGGCATCGCTTACCATCGCGCAAACCCATGCAAACCCACTTAAAACTGCCTTAATCACCCTGTCTCCATCTGCCACTGTTCTGCCCAGTAACAAAATAACCAGCCCTGTCAAGTCTTGAATCCAGGACCCTGTACACCATAGTCAGAGCAAAGTATCACTACACCATCTGAGCTGTAATAATGAATGCTGTTTTTTAAAATATATAATTCAGTACAGGTATAGAATAGTAGGGAACAAACACTGTGGAATCAGTCATGTTTAGTATATATAAATATACTCATATAGATATGTATGGTGATAGATAAATATTAAAAAGTATATACATCAGATATATGGAGCTATACATATAAAACAAATATAATAAATGTAGTGGAGTCATACCCAGCACCATACTTCTACACCACTTAGTGCAATAATTCCGGACAAAGGCTGTCAAAATGGGGCGGGGCAATGGTCCAAGAACAGGGACATAATGCATGTACTGCAGTTATAAATGTAGGATGTGGCTACAGTAACAGGGTTTGTGTCAGCATACATGTTCAGAAGGATGTGAGTTCTAAAACTGAAATGTATGTTATCATTCACTGACAGAAATCCTCACATCATCACAGTGATTTACCACAGAAATGAAAATAATGATTCTGTGGAACAGAACAAACATATGAGCAATAATCCTGGACAGTCTTTAACAATCTGGCCAGTCAACAGGCATGCTCAGAGCCCCATAGTGCAACAAATCTGGACCAAGCCTGACAAAGCGGGAGGGTGTAAAGCAATGAAACTGGGAACATATCCCAAATACTGGAGTAGATAAGGTGACACAGTTGATTCAGTAACACCCTTCTGTCTGTTGTAAAATATATTGACTGGAATAGCCCAAGTCCAAAACCAAATTACTTCCCACTTGTTACTGACATAAATCAGACATACACAGCATGTATGGGGGCCAGGCAATAGTACATCTGATAAATATCAGGACATAACATCATAGTAGGGAAACTACACTGAGTTGCTAGGCATGTCACCAAGTACTGTCTAAATTACAGGCAGACTGACACAACACTAACCCAATTTTGCTATGAGGGAATACACATGTAATTGCAAATATATCAGGCACTACGGGAATGTAACAGCACTGGCCAACAGACTCCAGCATGAAAGTGCATACCCAGAACCAATCTCACCACATTCAAAGTGACAAATTGGTAAGCCACAGGAACAGTAGAGTATATGGACTGTGTGAACAAAATCATCAGCATGTTTGCCACTCACACACTACCCCTATATATACTGGCCCAATTAGCAGTGTAGTCTGACACCTGACTGTGGTATGGGACATGTGTCAGTCTTCTCCTACAAACATATACAGCTGATAGAGCACCAGAAGCTGGAGCAGCATGCAAAGTCAGATAGAAAAGGGCCCTCAACACTTACATCTACCCCCCTCCCTACACAGGCCAAACAACACATTCACAATACAATGCTACACAATCCTGACAGTCTGTCAACAATTGCCAGAAATACACAGTCCTCTCAACTGTATAGAGTCCCACAGTATGTCCAGGTTTTGTCCTCATATATAAGACCTTCTACACATAACATGTCTGGCAATCTGATATATCACTGAGATGATATCTGGAATGAAGTCACTAAATAATGATATACTATACCTATCCACCCCTTACAGCATGACATCTGGATAAAGCCTGGCATACTTGGGGGCAGAGGCCCAAATACAGGGACATTATTGACATATTGCTGTCATAAATTGAAAATGTTGCTGGTGTAACATATCTGTTCTGAGGGATATGAAGTCAGAAACACACACGGATGTTACCATTTACTGACTGCAATCTTCAGAGTATGCTACTGAATTTCCAGGACCAAAAATGTGTAACACACCAAATATAAGAGTCCAAACTCTGGCCAGTCTACGGATAGCCCTACAGTTGAAAGTTATGTCAACCACATAACACTATCAGATTTAAATTCTGCAGAGCAGCCATATCCACACAAACCCTGTCAAACTAGCATTACTTCAACTGTATAACAATATTTACATTCTGTCCCTATGTCTGGAACATTCTCCCCCAGTTTGTTGGGCTGTCTCCACAGTGTTTGTTGTAAGAAGTATTCTTAACTATACTTTGTGATGCTGTTCATCACACACCTCCATGAAGTATTCCTCCCAGGCAAGGAAAAGGGGCAACGCCCACATGAAGTACTCAGTTATAAGAGTGTGTTTCCATGCTATTGGGTATGGGAAGGATACCACAGCTGTTCCACATGCAATTTGCAAGTGGGGAGCTCCAAATGGTGCACTGGCCATCAGTTGCTCATGAGCATTATCTACTAAAGGCAAGCTGTTGCCTATACAAAACAGATGCATATCCTACATCTGTCTGAGAGAGAGAGGGAGAGAGAGACACACACACACACACACACACACACACACACACAAACAGACAGACAGACACACACACTGAGACTGATGGAGTATGCCAACTGAACTGAAAACAAAAAAACACAGCTTTGTCAAACAATTAAGCATGTAATGGAATGTAGTAGGGGGCATGTAAATGTGGAAAATAGGAAGTTCAAACAAAATTATGTCTCAACAACACATGCTGTACTGATATATTGCTGAGCAGAACCTATGCCCATATAAACTGTGTCTGTCTGCAGTAACATAGAACACAGCTCAGGGTTCTGAGTCACCCCAGGAAAGGATGGCTCACATATGACTACTACTGGAGTGTGTGTTGCACAATACTGACTGTGACACTGCAAGGCCACACCCAGTGCAAATCATACAATCATTAACTCTGTTACATCCAGCTCTGACTTGTGCCTCTTTTTTCAATGCCAATGTCTCCAACCCATGTAACATACCTGGTCTTACTACCCTCTTGTAGACCTTCCCTATCACTCTTAATGATACTCGTCTGTCACAAATAACACCTGACACCTCTTCCCCATCACTCACATTCTGCCTGTACTCTCATCTTTACCTCTCCCCCACACTCACCATTACTCTGAACTGTTGTTCCTAAGTATTTACACCTATCCACCTTTGAAAACTGTACTCCCTGCATCCTCGCCATTCCTTCATCCTCCTCCCATTCACACACATATATTCTATCTTACCTGCTGACCATCATTCCTCCCCTCTCTAGACCATACCTCCACCTCTCCAGGGTCTCCTCAACCTGTCCCCTACTCTCACTACAGACCACAGTGTCATCTGCAAAAGAACAGACTAGGAGGAGTCCTGTCTGATCATGTCTGTCAACCTGTCCATCGCCACTGCAAATAAGAAAGGGCTCATAGCTGATCCCTGATGTACTCCCACCTCCACCTTAAACACATCTGTCACTCCCAATGCAGAACTCACTGCTGTCACACTAGTCTTGCACATATGCTGTAGCATTCTTATGGATTCCTCCGCCCCTCCTGACTACCTCATACAATACCACAACTCCTCTCTAGGCATCCTGTGATAAGCTGTCTCGAAGTCCACAAAGACACAACGCAGCTACTTCTGACCTTCTTTGTATGTTCCCATCAACACTCTCAGAGCAAACATCACATCTGTACTTCTCTTTCCTGGCATGAAACCATGCTGCTGATCAGTAATCCTCACCTCCCTTCTTAGCCTATCTTCCACCACCCTTTACCATTACCTCATGCTGTGACTGATCAATGTTATCCCTCTGTAGTTACTACACCTCTGCACACCACCCTTATTCTCATAATCAGTACTCAAACACATTTTATCCACTCCTCAGGCATCTTCTCACTTTCCAAGATTACAGTAAACTGTTCCCTTCACCAACATGCCCATTGAAAACTGCTCTAATCACCACTCACACGCCCTTGGGTACACTCATCACCACTTCATCCAACAACAGCAAAATACGTCAGTCTCATTCATCACACACGCAATTAGCGGAGCATATGCACTAACAAATGCCAACATTACACCATCAATTCCCAGCCTCCTAAACATCACTCTACCCAACACTCTTATCACCTCCACAAACACTATTGGTATAATGTTCCTTCAGGTTAACCCCTACACCATTTCCCCTCCCAAACACACCATGATAGAACTATTTGTACCGACTCCAATACACGCAGCTGTACACCCCTTCCATCTGGTCTCTGGCATGCACAATATATCCACCTTTCTTCTCTTCAGCATATCAGCTGGTTCTGTCCCCATACCAGTCATACTCACAACATTAGCAGTTCCTACCCTCACTACCACACACCTAGCCTTTCACCTCTCTGCCTGCCATATGAGTGCCAGACATCCTCCAGGGTATGTCTGTGAATGCAAAGGCTACTGCACTATCAAATGGCATATATGTGTTACAGCAATATGAAGAGAGTGTCACTAATTGTGGCCCATAGCCCACCATGTATGTGTGTTGTCCTACAGATGTCCTGCCCTAACAGGTTGACATGACTGACTGAGCAGCAAGAGTGTAATTACAGTGTGCCATACTGACATAGAACAGAAATGTATAGCAGGTATTGCCTGTGCATATGTATGTATGGGTAGGTGTACCTGGCTGCCTCATAACAACTGACATGGGATGCAAAATGTCAGGTGAATAAGCTGTACATGTTGTACACATGTGTAACCTTAGTTTCTGTGCATCCAACAGAGTTACACTTCTACAGCTACTGGTTATGTTATTGCCCTGACACAGACATGGGTAGTATAACAAGCATGAGTATCACATTGAAATTGTATAGGTGGCCAACTGTGTTCTGACCCTGTGTCCATGCCTACTGCAAACAGATATATGACAACCCACATAGCTGTATGGCCTCAGCAATACCATACTTGTAAAACCTGTCTCCATCAAAGTAGAGTAAACCCCTTTGCTGGACAGCAGCAATGCACAAAGCACATGACGTGATGCTATATTGGTTGTACAGAGCAAAGTAGGAGCAGGCACCAACTGGGCAGCATGTCAACCTTTGTCTGAACGAGCATAGTAGGTCACAGGTGGATTACTGTAAGGCTAACTATGAGTACAAATTGGACACATCCACTAAGGGCAATCACACAAGGCCATCTTCACATATGTCTGCAGTCTCACAAGCACCAACCCAACCCACCCTGTAATGGTGGTCAATCACAGCACATACACCCACACCATAGCTACAGCCAACCTGCTGCAGACAGGTTTAGGGCAAATATCACCCCCCTGGATCACCATCAGTATAGGTGGATATGCACAGCACATGCACATCATCATTATGGATCAGGTGCAAACTGCCTAATCAAAGTTAACAAAAGCAAGTCCCCTTGGGGCCTGATAACATTCCTGTCTGCATCCTACATGAACCCAGGCATATGCTTCCAGCTCCGTTACATACTGTATGCAAGCAAAGCCTGAGCACCATTGACATCCCATCTGCAAGGAACACGACCGCTGTCATCCCTCTGCACAAATGTGAATAATGAATGGTGGTTTATGCAATGTACTGGCCCTTATTGGGGGGAACATGACACATCAGGACCAGGAGTACAATATGATATGTTTGTAAGTGGTGGCTAATGATAGTCCATATTCATGTGCTGGCTCTGTAAAGAACTCTGGGCAATGTCTGAGGTCCTGTGGTGTGTTTCCCTGTGTATGTCTTCCAGGTGCCATGCAGCAGCAACCACCTTACACCAATGCGGAGACAGCAGCCATCACAGAAGCTGTAATCTTAAACTATGCCGTCCTTTCTGGCCGTAGCCAGCAAAATCTGCAGGAGCAGACTACCCTGTCAGATGAGATCATCCACAGAGTGAACATGTTGAGCCACCATGGATGCACATACGATCAGGTCAGTTCAGGCATAGAGTAACTGACCTGATACTTTGTGCCCGGCAAAGGGCTGCTGCTGTAGTGAGGGACTGTACTGCTACAAGTGGGGAGCCAGCCACACAGGCCCCATTTATGGTGACAGAGGAACTCCTTGCCAACCCTGGGGTAGCCCCCACACAAACTCAAACACGGGAAACAGCAGTTGTGGAGGTTAGTGGCACCCAGGCAACAGGGGAGGAGCATCCAGGTAAGGCCAAAGTGTACATTAATGTAATGAGGTAGCATTTTAACTGTCTTCTACAGAATATCTAGATGCATATGTCAGTGCAAAATGGATTAGTGGGTGGGGTGTAGTAATGCACACAAGTGCACATCTATGGTGAAGGACAGCAAATTGCGTAATATCATGGTGTGTACTGTACCTGTGCAGAAACATAGCATTCATCTTGTACCAATGCCTAATGTGAATCTGCTGACAATACCTCTCCCTCACAACTACATAGGTCCCTCTAGTCTGCACATGGGACAGCAGCCTGAACCCAGTAAGTATGGGGTTTTCCTGTTGTGGCTCACCAGTACCCCAGGCATGCTAAAGTTAGTACATTTGACCATGCATGCAACTGTTACACTCAGCCATTTGGCAATATCTGCATGTTCATCTGTGGTGGTGTTTACTGCATTGAATCAGAGTGGTCATGACAGGGCCTATTTGCAGGAGATGTTACATATCTGTAGCATACCTCATAACCTGTCATTGCAGGACATCTGGACAGAGACTGACAAAATAGGGGGGGGGCAAAGGCCCAAAACTAGGGTCATATTGTAGAAATTAGTGGCATACAGTGCATATAAATGGTGTACACACCTGTTAGAATGCCAGTTATGTGTGATATACAAAAATGAGAGCACAATAGACAAGTTCAAAATACTTCCAACCTTTTATGTGACCTATAACCTGTACAATTCAATTGTAAAGCAAACAAATCTGCTAGGGGAACAATAATGACACATAACAATAGTACAACAACCTAGATGCATATGTGTGCACAGGCTGAAGCTAGTACTGTGTTGAGGTAGCTTTTGATATAACTACAGCAGTACATCTTGTTGGGTACACAACAGACATCAATTACAGAGACTCTTTGATTAACAGCAACTAATGGTCAGCTGTCCTACCAGGATTATCCTAACATATACCCAGTTGCCTGCTACAGCAACAGCCATGGCTCATATAGACCTGACAAAGTTGCTATGGGACCACATGTTTGAGATGTATCAGCCTGGAGAAGGGTACCAAAACATTTCCACAGCATTGCACATACCATGGAACACAGTGCAGACAGTCATCAAAGGTGGTGAAAATATGGGGCTACAGTGACATTGCGAAGGAGTGGACATCCCACCAAAGTCTATGAGAATACAAGACCAAAATTGGCCAGGAAAGCTGCCAGCAGCCCCACAGCAACAGTGAAGGAGTAGCAGGAATCTCCGGCAAGTACTGGGTGTGTACTACATGTCACAACAATCTTCCATGGTCTCCATATGTCCTGCCTATAGGGTAGGGTTGGAAGATGGCAGAAGCTCCTCACACCAAACAATATCCAGACCTGGTGAAAGTCTGAAAACAATACATCAGGTCTCCAAAAAGCAAGTGGGAAAGTGTGTTATGGTAATATGGGACCACGGTTAAACTCTCTGGCCACAATTCTGACAGGTGTGTTTAGTGCAATATCACCACTTCACATCACCACAACAACACCACCCCCATGGTGAAACATGGTAATAGCACTGTCCTGTTTTGGGGTTGCTGTTCACAAGCTGGAACTGGGGCTGTAACCAAGTTAGAGGGAATTATGAACAGTTCCAAACACTGGTCCCTTGTGGCTCCAAACCCTTCTGGTGTCTGCCACATAGCTGTGGATGTTGAGGAATTCCACCTTTCCACACAACAATGGCCCAAACCATGCATCCAAATCAACAAAAGGATGGCTTCACCAGAACACATGCAACGTTCTGCATTGGCCAAGTCAGAGCCCACACCTACGTCCAATAGGATATATGCATGGTGACCTGAAGAGGGCAGTGAACAGGGGATGCCCTTGCAATCTGACATAGTTGGAGGTGTTTTGAAAGGGAGTGTATGAAAACATTGGCAAGTCAAGATGTGCCATGCTGATAGACACCTTCCCAAGAGCACTGCATGCTGTTATTAAATCAAAAGGTGCTTTAACAGAATATTACTTTAAGGGTGTGCACACTCATGCAACCAGTCTATTGTACCTATTTCAGTTACCAGATGTTACCTGTAACTGATATGTATGTTCTTCACTTGGATTGCACAGGTTGTATGTCATATGAAATGTTGGCAATGTTATGACCTGATTTCTGAGGTCTCATGTGATGTATCACAAAAACCTGTCATGTTAACAGGTGTGTGTACACTTACTATATCCACTGTAATCATGGGAAGTAGTTTGCATAACTGGCTTTGTTTTAACATACATGTATGGCAGGTTATGCAGTCTGCACCTCAAATTAGAAAATTACTTATTGGCCACCAATCCACAGGCCAACCCAGTAATGTATCAGACAAACACAGGTGTTATGAGGAACAGACCAAACATATGAGCCACACATGAAGACATTCAGCAAAACCCTGTACAGTTGTGAGGTATGTTCTGTAGGAGTTGCCACAGTACTATACAGGTGAACAGCAATAATTTACATGGGTGCAGTGTGTGCTAGGTGAAGGGCCATCACCTACTAACACCACTCATGTATCCCAGAGTTGTATATTAGTAGTAATGGTAATTGGAAAGGGCTGCACTGCATGATGCTGAGGGTCTGTCCAGAGGAGTGTGTATGTTATTGTCTGACTGTATGTTGTGAATGCCCCTAGTTGACTAATGTGAGGCCTGTTTAATGCCTTTGAGGCACCTCACCTGTGTGTGTGTGTGTGTGTGTGTGTGTGTGTGTGTGTGTGTGTGTGTGTGTGTGTGTGTGTGTGTGTGTGTGTGTGCGCGTGCGTGTGTGTGTGTATGTGTGTGTGTGTGTGTGTGTGTGTACCAGCAAACCTTATAGTGCTGGTAGTAATTTACATATGTTGTTTTTCCCTCACTGGTGGACATGGTGGCTGTGGTCCCTCCCTCTTTGATACTGATGTCAAAATCTGACCATGATAATACTCATATTGAGGCACAGGTGGGGTTGTCAGGGGTTGATGCTGTGCCATTGGTTGGCATCCCAAAAATAATGCCTAAAGGTCTTAGGGTATGCAAATACCCAAATAATGTGGTAGAAGGCACAGATTTTTACAATGATTTAATAAGTGCTTTTGATAATTGTGGGTATGAGATTATGAGAGCAATTATCAAAAACAATGAAACTGATAGTGGAGAAACTACATATGGATATTGAAAATATTAACCAGGTTATTACATGTGATTTAATGTTCACTGTTGAAACAGAAAAAGAAAAATATCACAAACTGTTAAAGAATGTTGAGTCTAGGTGTAATGAGGTTCAGAACAGGAAATTAGGTAAGATTGATAGGGACCTAAATGAATACAAAAACAAGACCCACTACCCAAAACCAAAATTTTCACGGAGGAAAGGTTTTGGTAGATGGGGGAAGGAACCTTATGAGGAAACAGAATGGGAAGAACCTGGACATATGGAGAACAATTTAGATAGGTCTGAGTTCCCCCCACTTAGAAGATCAGAAAGGTTAATGGACAAGGAACCAGTAGATTACAATTCAAAAAACTACATGGGGAGGGGATGGAGGCCACAGGGGAGGAAAGAATGGGTTTGGAACCAATAGATGATTTAACACATGAAGGGAACATATGGACATATATGGATTTTAACATTTTTAATTTTTCTAATATTACAATCAATAAAACTTTTTTTGATTTATTTTCTAAAGGTTTCGGTTTTATTCCTAGACAGAGAACCAATATTTTTAGATTACTTGTGGACATAAAATTATTTATTAGAAAGAAGAATTTAGAGTTGTTTTTCAATGGGAAAAGAAACAATATTGAAAGTGATTGTTTGAAACGTAGAGGCACATTTAACCCACCAATACACCCTCAACTTAGAAATTTTGAACTAAAGGTTGAAAGGGAATTAAGAACAAATTTGAACCATCAATATGTACATTCAAATTTAACCCCTGCCGAATTGGAAATTTTGAAGGACATTAGTAACAACAGGAATGTAAGGGTTATGAAACCTGACAAAGGTGGGGGTGTAGTGCTAATGGATAGCATACAATATGAAGGGAAAATGATGGAAATTCTCAACAATACTGATAAATATTCAAGAGCGTCCATCAATGAAATTAACATAGCATACAAAAAAATACAAGTAACATTGAATGATTTACTATTAGAAGGTTCAATAGATATGGAAACATATAAATATTTACATGTAGAGAAGCCTAAAGTACCTTGCATTTTTGGAATTCCAAAAGTGCACAAAAACCCTCATGACCCACCTTTGAGACCTATAGTTTCAGTGGATGGTTCTGTGACGGCACAACTAGCAAAATTGTGGACCTAAAGGTGAAATGTGTATTGGAGGGAAACAACAATGTATTACAAGATTCTTGGGATTTTTTGAGGAAATTGGAAAGTTCCTTGTTTAGTGATAATGTAGCATTTGGTACATTAGATGTGGTGGACCTTTTTACAAGTATACCACACGGTGTTGGTATGGAGTGGTTTGAAGAAATGTTAGTGGATAGTAAAAAAATTTCCCATAGTGATTTTAGAACAATTTTAACTCTTATGGAAATAATGTTGAAAAACAACTATATATTTTTTCAAGGGGAATATTTTAAGAAAGAAAAAGGTGTTGCTATGGGGGCATACTGTGCTCCCACCTATGCTAATATAATAATGGTTTATTGGGAAAACAAATACCTTGTAAATTCACCATACCATGGTTATTGGACACTATATAGTAGATTTTTAGATGACCTATGTTTTTTGTGGAAGGGGCAACAAGAAGATTTTGATAAATTTGTACAATATGTTAACAGTACAACCGACTTTTTAGAATTTACTAAAAACTTTAACCAACATGAATTAATTTACTTGGATGTCCACATTAAGAAAAATAACGGTCATTTTACATCTAAGATTTATAGAAAAGAGACTTTTTCAAATTCTTACTTACACTATACCAGTTCTCACCCACCTCATCAGAAGAGAGGTGTAGTGAAAGGACAACTGGTACGTTTGAGTAGGATGACCTCGGATGATGGGATTTTCTTGAGTGAGGTTGGTGTACTCAGGGAATTATTTCTAAACAGAGGTTACCCCAATGAATTTTTTGATAAAATTTTAGATGAAGTGAAGGAAAAGAGGAAGGATAAATTTGCTCCAATTCTAGGTAGAACTCAAACTCTAGATGACAGAAAACAAGAAAATAAATCTAACGAAGACTACAGGTCAGGTTTAATCACTACCTACGATGGCCATTCAAGACTTATTAGGAGAATTTTTGATAGGGAATGGAATAATTTTTCTAGAATATCTGATTTAAGATATATTTTTGATAAAGAATTGACATACACATATCGTAAAGGGAATAGCATTAAGAATATATTAGAGAGAGGTTTAAATAGGGGCAACACACAAAATAGTACAAAGGAAAAGAAAGGCTTATACAAGTGCGGTAGTTGTAGTTATTGTTCATTTTTATCAACAGGAGATTATATATACTTGCAGGCTAGGAAAAGGAAATTAGCATTAAACACCTATGCTAACTGCAACACGAAAGGTATTATTTATATTGCAATATGCAAATAATGTGAATCTTTTTATATAGGGAAAAGTGAAAGGAAATTGAAGCAGAGAATATATGAACATTTATACGAAATTAGAACAAAGAATGAGAGGAATGCATTATATAGGTTCATAGGTTCATACTAGGCTATCTGCCCTAGGGCATTTATAAGCCTAGCCAGAATGTGTTTGGCTTTCGCCACCCATTTTAAATTTATTTTGCTATGCCCTTTTTTGAGGTTAGTATACTGTGCCTCTGTCTAACAGTGACACAGAAGTGATACCCGGGGTAAACCTATGATCTCCCATCCACTCATCAAGATTCCTCTTGAAGAGAGTCAATGAGGGACTCTGCCTAATCTGGACTGGGATTTTATTCCAGAGTGAAGGGAGCCTCTGGGTTATGAATCTGTCCCTCCAGCATGTCCTATTTATTTCAGTGCTGAGGTTCAAGTCTCTCGAGCGTAGCTCGATGGGATTTGGATTTTCTGAGGTGCAGCATGTCCATTAATTCCGGGTTGGACATGGCTTTATACGTCAGGCACAGATCGCCTCTGAACAGGCGGTATGCCACTGAGTAGAGCTGGAGTTTCTTTAACCGGGCAGCATATGGCATCTGTTTGAGCCCTTTGATCCTCTTGGTGAGGTACTTTTGGGGTCTTTCCAGTTGCTGCAGGTGTCTGGTAAGGTACATCCCAAAAGGGCATTGTACTCAATTATGGGCCTGATGAGGGATGAGTAAAGAGGCACGATGACCTTCCCTGATCTAGATGTGAATCCCTTCATGATTAGGTGGGCTATATAAAATGTTTTTCTAACCACTTTGGCCACGTGGTTGTCAAATGAGAGATTGCTATCAACTTGGGTCCCCAGGTCCCTAATTACTTCTTCTGTACTTAATGGATTACCACCTATGTGGTAATTTGTGGGCACTTTGTTTTTGCCAAAGGGGATGACTATACACTTTTGGCATTTAGCTTGAGGCCATGGCTCTGGCACCAGTTGTCTGTTTCTATGAGGCCCTTTTGGAGGATGCTTGTGTCGGCTGGAGAGTCGATTATGGCACCCAGTTTGCAGTCATCTGTGAACTTGGTCAGCCACAGTCCTTCCGTGTTGGCCTGTACCTCCGAAATATATACCGAACAAGAGTGGTCCCAGGACTGAGCCTTGTGGGACACCACTTGTAACTGGTTTGGAGTCTGACATGGCTCCAGCAATTCTAACCATGTGGGTTCTGTCCTTGAGCCAGTTTGCAATCCATCTAGTGACATAGGGGTTTATATTTAAGCTGGTGAGCTTATCTATAATGCCCGAGTGGGGTATTGTATAGAAGGCTTTTATGAGGTCCAGGTAGGCTGTGTGGACCACCTTCCCCTCGTCAATGGCCTTGGTGACTGTTTCAAAGAAATCAACCAGGTTTAAGAGGCAGGATCTGCCCTTAACAAAGCCGAACTGGGTAGGATCCAGTGTCTGTAGGTCCCCAATATCTTTATTTATGAGGTCCATGATGATCCTTTCCATAGCTTTGCAGACCAAGCTAGTCAGGCTTATGGAGCGATAGTTTCCAGGATCCGTTGAGGCACCACCTTTATGGAGAGGGACCACTGTTGCTGTACGCCACTCTTTGGGCACATATCCTGTAGTAAGGCTGAGACTGAACAGTAGTTTTATGTTTGGGTTTAGCTCTTCTTGGAGTTCATGTAGGGCGCAGCCGGGACACCGCCTGGTCCCATTGATGCTGTGTTTTTGCTTTGGAGAGGCGGCTCTTACCTGAGCATCTGAGATGTCAGGGGCAGCACTCTGCTGGGATAGATATTTGCCCTTTGGTGGGAGGGGAGAAGTTTGTGCTGAACCTGTCAGCTAGGATGTTGGCAATGTCTGTGGGTTCAGTGTATTTTTTGTCATTTTGGACTAATTCTGAGCATATCTGGGAATTACCACCCAGGTTCCTAACATAACTAAAGAAAGCCTTGTGATTATCCTTAGTGTCCTGTGCAATTTTTCTCCCGAAGCTGGCCTTAGACAATTTTATGAGTGCCCGTAGTTTTTTGCTAATACTGATCAGTGATGCCTTCCCTTTTTGGGATTTTGCTCTATCATTTAGTAGCTTCCTCCTTCTATTGTATAGTTTCTTTATGGCTGGGGTCCACCAGACAGGACGTCTGCCTTTGGAGGATTGGGTCTTGGTTTTATTTGGGATCGCATGATCCATGCATTCCTGAAGGTGTTCATAGAATGCGTTTATAAAGGATTCTGCGGTCTGGGCCATATTTTCCACAGGCCCGGGGGCTTTGAAGGATTCCACCTCGGTTTTGAGGAGTGTGAAATTTGCTTTAGAGAAGTTTTTCACTGTGGTTTTCTGGGCAGGGGTTGGGGTCGGGATGTGAATATCCAGTGAGATTAGTTTATGGTCTGATCTTACCAGTAAGGGATACACTTCTGGTCTGGAGCATAGAGTCCCCATGTTGGTGATGATCAGGTCCAGTATGTTTTCCCCTCTTGTGGGAGTGGTAACAAGTTGTTCCATAGCATTTGAGTTTATAAATTCTAGGAATCTTTGGGCTAGGGTGTTGGAGATAGAGTAATGCTCCCAGTCTATGTTTGGGTAGTTGAAGTCGCCCAATATAATGGTGTTTGGAGAGACTTTCATATTTTCCAGTGTCCTCAGGAAGGCCGAGTGGGGTTCCTGGGTTTGGGAGGGTGGTCTGTAGCAGGCTATAAACTGGAAAGCAGTTTTACCCACTGTTAGTTGCACATGGATAGTCTCTGATGCTTCGTGCTTTGCCACCAACCTGGAGGTGTGGGTATCTTTGATGAATATCGATACTCCCCCTCCTTTTGTGGTTCGATCCAAGTTTTGGGGCCGAAAAGCATGGTATGAGGTATAATCTGGTAGTGCTCGGGTGCTCTTGAACCAGGTTTCTGTTACTGCACAGATATCGATGTTCTCCATGCTAAGGAGAGTTTCGAGTCGTGCATCTTGAGGTTTAGACTTCTGGCGTTGAGTAGCATTACTCTTAGTTTCTTATCCCTTGTGATACCTATGGAGGTGGGTTTGTCTTTTGAGCCTTGCCTAAAAAAGGCACTATGGGGGTAGCAAGAGCCTTTGCCAATATCCGAAAGCCCAGGGTGACAGGTGCAAGCCGTCCCTAGCGAAGCATCGTGGCTTGTCGAGCATATCATTCCAAGCTGACAGGCATTGGATCCCCTTTGAATGACACCAGTACTTAAGCCAATTGTTGAAATTGATCATCTTGTCTTCATATTGTGGCATCATTCTTGGTGAGGGTAAGATGCTACTCAAGGTCAGGGTCATACCGCCTGGGCTACATGCTCAGAGAGCTCCTTTATGTCTCTTTTCATGTAGTCCAGGGAGGTACGTCTCAGGTCATTCACACCAGCATGGACAATGACTGAGTCATATTTGTACTTGCCTTGGAGTGACCTGAGTGCTTGTGTTATGTGGCGGATCCTAGCGCCCAACAGACTGCTCACCATGACCCTCTCCTTGTTCAGCCTGGTGAGCGGGACGTCAGTGTGCCTGATGATAGTGTATCAGGTGTGTTGTTTAGTCTTAAGGGCTGTGACTGTTCGGCACACTGGCTTTGTGAGATATGTGTTGCACGTGTTTTGTTTTGGGGTAGCGGTTGCTTGGGTGTCTGCTTTGGAGGTCTCTGCTGCTTAGGCAGATCTTTATTTAGAGCCTCAGTATGTTTTTGTGTGATTATGTGTTTGGTTTGCTGTCGTGGTAGGTCTATGTGAGACTGGAATTGTAGTGAGTGTGGTTTCCTTCTCCTCCTGACTGGTTATGCCAGTACTGAGTTGAGAGAGCTTAGCCTCCAGTTTGGCTATATGGTTGCATCTCTCACATGGGTTGGAATTTGTTGGGAGGAGGAGAGGGTTGTCTGTGTACATGAGGCAGTTGTAACATTGCCTCAAGATTCCCAGGTTCACCAGCTGGACCGGAGAGGAGATTGACAACTGACCTTTGGACATGCTAGAATAATATTGGGAATTCCTTAATAATTGAAAACAAGGGCCAGTGGGGAGTGAGGGTGCAGTGCTTTTAATTTTTAGTGCTGACTTATATAATTGCTTTAGTGACCAAGTGCCAGGTAACTTAAGTGCAATGTGTTACAGGTAACTTAAATGCAAAAACGACAAACAATAACTTTCTTTCAAGTGAAACAAGGAAATAAGTACAGTAAGCAATGCAGATATCACTAGTGATCCACAGAAGCACTGAGAAGCCGCGTATTAGGTGGAATTAGCATTCCAGGGAAATAACAAGCAAACAAACAACAAGCATATAAACAAAGCTAGATTCAGCAGGCCTGGATCTAGTCTATGCTACAGCAAACAAGGTGTACCAATTTCAGTAAGATACAGTTCAAATATTCAGGCACTATAAACCTTTAACCAGAAATTATAAGCACACTACCATCTGTAAGACACTTGGTTTTGAATTTTTTATACTAGAGGTGGTTACAATGAGTCCTAGGGGTGGTATGTGGGAAACAATAGTTGAGTACAGGGAGTTATACTGGGAGCTAGTGTTGGATTCTAGTAAATTCCCAGGACTCAACGAAATGTTATCCTTAGCACCAGTGCTTAAAATGAGATCTGCTAAACTCTAAATGAGATCAATACTTCATTTGTGCAAGTGCAAAAATAGAAGAAACAGTTGTTTTGCAATGGGATAAACAATATTTATTTTACTTTTAGGTGGTTTACATACTGAGCATCTTTACATTGTATTTTAAATGGTATTTTAACATGTTATTTTCAGGTTCGCCACTAGAGGGAGACATAAAATCACTTTATTTTGCTAGGTTTTAAACATTTTACATTTGTCATTATTTCTTAACTGTTTGATATTTATTCGATTTTTAAATATGAGGAAGTTTTTTAATATTTATATATTTACAAATCTTATTGACAAAGGTTTATAAATATTCAGGACAATATGATTTTATTTTTATGTTTATTGAGTATTTTAACTAATTTAATGGTTCTCTTATGGTGATTGGTACTTTTTAATTGGTTCCAAATAGGGGTGTGTATATATATATGACAATGTGGTGGTTACTTTTCATTATCTGAGGAAGTTGAAGACGAAAATGTTTTGTATTACAATAAGCGTTAGTGTGTGGATTTAATAAATTGTTCGTGCTTTCTACTTGGTTGTGGTGCTTTTTTACAGTTTATTGGCATCCCATTATTGTCAACCCCATCCCTGCACACAGTCACAATGGCCACACATACCCTGTCACCAATGGCCACAGATAATGGACAGTTGGTGGGTGGTGGCATGGAACAGGCTACTGTGGTGACTACGGCAAGTGAGGGTGCAGGCACTAGCTATAGCCAGAGTGCTGGTGAGATCCCACACAGGCAGATGGGCAGGGGTGCTCAGAGAAGGATTACAGCCTGTCATGCTCCTGTTGCAAGTGCCATGGCAGCAGACACCAGACGCATGTTTCGGGCCATCATGAGAACACAGGCACATAATGAATGTAATACCAGACATATACGTAAGGTCATGGATGAGCACGTCCCTGACCAAACACACAGAGAATACTTTTCAAACACACACACACACACACACACACACACACACACACACACACACACATACACACACATACGCACAGGATCACAGTTCCCAGTGTTGTGTTTTGAACCCCTTACCCATCAAGTTGTGGTACCACACTATTATGGGGTTATTGCAGGTGGCACAGGACTACTAGTGAGATGAGTGTTACAGGGTACCTGTAAGGTGAATAACATCAAATGACCTTGTTGGGTATGGCAATGGTGGCTGTACTGGGTGTGAGAGCACCCATAATAGTGTCACATACAAGTCTATACACTCACAACCACTGCTATACATGCCAATGCATACACACACACACACAAACACACATTCACACACACACACACACACACACACACACACACACACACACACACACACACACACACACACACACACACACACACACACACACACACACACACACACACACACACACACACACACACACACACACACATTTGCCAGGACTCATATTAGAACCCCTGGCTATGTGGTTACTGGCATTATAGTGTTATGCAGTTACCGCACACACCACAGAGCTTATAGGTTGTGAGGTGTCCCTAGCTATCTCTATAGTGAATAGCATCTACAGCACTTGTAAGGTATGGCAATGGTAGTTGTACTGGGTGAGATGGGCCACCAACTACTTTCACCCACATGTTTACACACTCACAAACACTTTCATACACACTAATGCACACACACACACACACACACACACACACACACACACACACACACACACACACATTTGACAGTATTCAGATCCTTAGGTTCAAAGAATCATAGGTATGTACATAGCAAATGGCCACGGAGGCTTTACAAGGCTAGCCCATGGGAATACACTGGCATCATGCCACCTGAAGATACTCCCCAGTGTGTCTACTGAATATAGTTACTGGAGTGATCCCCAGGGTGGGTATTCTATTCCCCATCCACTCCTCCTGATTTCTCTTGAAGAGGGCCAGTGATGTTCTTGGCTTGACATGTATGTGGCATCTATCCCATAGCATGGCCAGTCTCTGAGTTGTGAACTTGTCCCTCCAGCATGTCCTGTTGATTGTTAAGATGGGGTTGAGGTATCTGGGGCATGTTGTGTGGACAGATTGGTTTCCTTGGATGTAGAATTCCTGACAGGGTTGGGTCAGACATGGCTGTGTATGTCAGGCAGAGATCGCACCTAAGTAGCCAATATGAGACAGAGATTCATTGCAGTTGTTGGAGTCTGTCCGTATGGGGCAAGTGTGTAGTACCTAAGATTCTCTTTATGAGGTACATTTGCAGCATCTCCTGTTGTTGCTGGTGTCCAGTGGGGTACATGGCAAATGGGCCATAGTACACATTGACTGGCCTACTGAGGGGGGGGTGTACAGGAAAACACTGTTCTTTTACTTCCCAGATTCAACACCCTGAGTCAGGAAAAGTGACACATGGAAAGACTTTCAGAAGACAGTGGTACTGTGGTGGTCATCATAGAGATCACTGTCATCCTGTATTCCCAGTTCCATTATACCAACATCAGTGTTCAGTGGACTACCATCAATGTATTACTTTATAGGAACCATGTCGTACCCAAAGGGGATGGCAGCACATCATCTGGCATTGAGCTTATGTCCAGGGTTCTGACAACAGTCATAGGTCTCAGAGAGGCCTTTGTGAAGGATGTCAATCTGACATGGGGTGGTAATAATAGCACCCACTTTGTAGTCATCTGCAAACATTGTCAGCCAGGGTGCCTTTGTATTGGGCTGATCATTACATGTGTGGATCCCAAACAATAGGGAACCCAGGTCCACAACTTGTGGGACTCCACTTGTGACTGTTCAGCAGTCTGACATGGAGTCCGCTGCATTCACACTGTGGGGTCTGTCTGTGAGCTGGTTCGCAGGCCACCTACTTATGTAAGGGTGGCTGCCTACCTGAGTGTGTTTGTGTATGATTTCTGAGTGGGGAGTGATATCCAAAGATTAGATGGGCAGCCTATCTTGTTATCTATTCAATACTGTCACATAGTTATTGCACATGGCACAATCCTTATAGGGCTGCAGAGTGTCTACAGGTCCCTCTACAGGGGATGACAACTGTGGGCCTTGTAATGTGGACACTGGGACATGTACTGGGTGGGCAACAGCAAACAGTGGCAAAACCCACCCCCAAATGGATATGGTTCTCACACAAACACAACAACCCCCCCACAGACAGGATACTGTTCACACACACACACACACACACACACACACACACACACACACACACACACACACACACTTGCCCGGACTGAGATTCCAACCCCTACCTATCCATTTATTGCTATTATAGTGTTATGAATTTATCACATGTGCCACAGAGCTTATAGGGTGAAAGTTGTCCAAAGGTACTTCTAAGGTGAGGAACATCACCAGCCCTTGCAAAGTATGGCAATGGGTGATGTACTGGGTGAGAGAAGCCACAAAATACTTTAAACTACACATATACACACACAAATTTGCCAGAATTGGGATTAGAACTCTTACCTAACTAGTTATTTGTACTATAGTGCTATGTAGTTATCACACACACCACAGAGTCTATAGGGCTGAGGCTTGATGAAAAGGACTTCTAAGGTGACTGCTATCTGCAAAATTACTAAAGTAGGGCAATGTGGAGTACATTTGGTTTGAATGGACCTAACAGCTTTAAGTTATAAACACACACACATTTTGACATTTGCCACGACTGAGATTAGAACTCTTACCTAACTAGTTATTTGTACTATAGTGTTATGCAGTTATTGCACATGCCACAGAGCTTATGGGGCTAAAGCCTGATGAAAGGGACTTCTAAGGTGACTGATATCTGCAGGACTGCTAAAGTAGGGAAAGGGGAAGTGTACTGGGTTTGAAATGACCCAAAAGCTATAACTTATAAACACACACACAAACACACACACACAAACTTGCCAGGACTGAGATTAGAACTCCTACCTAACTATTTATTTTGTATGCAGTGGTGGTGTTGCTGTAGCATTGTCACCTCACAGTACGACGTTGCCCTGTTCGATTCTCAGCTTGAGCGTCTTCTGTGTGGAGACATGTGTGAATGGGCGTACCTTCGTTGAAGGTTGTGCATCAGGGCCGGCAACTTGGCATGTAAAAATCTACTGCCAATCATCAGTGGACCAGAGTTCAAATGTGGCGACCCCTAACTGGGAAAAAGCCAAAAGAGTTTGTTTTGTTTGTATAGTGTTACGCAGTTATCGCACATGCCCCAGAGGTTATAGGGCTGAAGCCTGATGAAAGGGACTTCTAATGTGACTGTTATTCGCAGGACTGCTAAAGTAGGACAATGGGAAGTGTACTGGGTTTGAATAGACCCAAAAGCTTTAACTTAGAAACACCATGACACACACCCACACACACACGCACACACACACACACACACACACACACACACACACACACACACACACACACACACACACACACACACACACACACACACACACACACTTTTGCCAGGGCTGAGATTAGAACTCCTACCTAAGTAGTTTTTTGTATTATAGTGTAACACAGTTATCGCACATGCCCCAGAGGTTTTAGAGCTGAGACCTGATGAAAGGGACTTCTAAGGCGATTGATATCTGCAGGACTGCTAAAGTAGGGAAAGGGAAAGTGCACTGGGTTTGAACTGACCCAGAAGCTTTAACTTAAAACACACACACACGCACACACACACACACACACACACACACACACACACACACACACACACACACTCTTTTACATTTGGCAGAACTGAGATTATTACTCCTACCTAACTAGTTATTTGTAATATAGTGTTACACAGTTATCACACGTGCCACAGACCTTATAGGGCCCAGGCTTGATGAAAGGTACTTCTATGGTGACAGACATCTTCAGGACTGCTAAAGAAGGGCAATGGGAAGTGAACTGGGTGGGGAAGGCCTGTTCATTCCTAGATCCTACTGACATTTCTCTACGTTTATGAGCATGCCCAGTGTGACCTTCTATAGTAGATCTGGGACTCCATTCCAGGGATTGTTGTACTCCAGTCTGGTTTGTTTTGTGCTGCAGCCATACCTCTCAACCTGTTGGTGCAGGATATCTGAAGATAGCCTATCAAAATGGGGGTACAATGGACCATACAGTGACTGTGACTATATCAATTAGTAATGTATGGGTTGCTAGGTTACAGGGCTTGTTTTAGCAGACATCTGACATATATGATGTTTGACACTGTCATGTATTGCTTCAGTACCTCGTGACATACCTCCTCAGATCATCACAGTGATTTACCAGAGGAATACAGGATGGATGATTCACACACCAATAATATGGGCCAAATGCTATGCATTCTTGCACAATCCAGCCTGTTGAGAGGTGTGTCTATGAGCAATTGACTGCCGGAGCTGTGGAAATGGTCCAGCACCTTAGTGATATATTACAATGGTGGAATCTCTGTGCAATTCTATTCTGGCCTGGTCTGATTTCCAGTCCATGGCTGGGTAATATAAGTCAGACAGGATCAGGGTGACAGGCAGACTCCAGATAGATTTGTAGGTGATAAGATATGTGTGGGGGGGGGTGTCCTGGGTCAGATATTTTGCCTATAGCTACCAATACTTTGCATAGGGGTCTTCTCAAAGATTGACTTCACTTGGATGGTCTTGTGTGCGTCAGAGTGTTTGACCAGCCTGGAGGTGTATGTGTGTCTTACATATATGTATGGCCCACCTCATTTTGCTTGGATGGCCACATTTTGGGGTCAGGATGTTGCATAGGATGAGTGATCAGGGAAGGGTGTGTTACTCCCCATGGCTGTGGGCCAAGGTTCTGTGGGTGCAGACATGTCACCATCTTCCAGGGTTAGGACTGCCTGCAATGAGTGCATTCCTATGTTTAGACTCCTAGCCCTACCTGTTGACTGTACAGAGAATCACATAATATCCAGATTTATGACTCGTATATCTGGCTGGTTATCCAAATGAGTGTGGTTTTTAAGGGAAAGTGTTTTGCAAGTCACTCAGGGTTGAAGTCAGATATTACTGACAGTTGACATTGCAGTTTCAGATTTCATACCCATCAGACATTCCATGCTACTACAATCATTCTATCAACTTTCTAACATTATTAGAGCAGCATTTCAAAGGTGTCCTTCTCTTTGGACCTTTTTCATCCCATTATTCATGGCTTTGTCCATATGTCTGGCTCTCTGATGCTGGCAGGTTTTCTCCTAGCAGTTAGCAGCATGGCCTTTCTTTGCATTTTGTAGACTGTGTTATGTTGGTGCTATAGACCCCATAGCACTCCCTAAAAGGGCACTGTGGGTGAGGCATGGGCATTTGCCAGAAGTCTGCAGGCCTGGTGTGACAGATGCAGGCCATCTGTAGCAAGGCAGTGCATTCTGATGATCATGTGTTCCCAGGCTGCCGGCAGTGGACAACCCTGGGACGGCACCAGTAAGTTGACTGTGGGTGGTACTGACAATTGCTTTCTCTTTGTGTTGAGCCATCACTCTAGTTGATGGTTAGATGCTGCTTAAGGCTAGGGACATGTTACTGCATTTCTATGGGACTATGGGGGGGGACACATTTGTACACAATACACATTTGCAGAGACTGTGCTGATATTTGATTAACATTTTGGTCCCATTTAGCATAGTGGTGTGCCTATCTATGAGACTACAGGCATAGCAGTATCAACCACAGGTCAGATTGTTCTGGCATAAGCATTTGCAGTTTCAGACTTCTTACCATTCAGAGCCATACTGCCACTGTCAGACCTACTGTGATATCACTGTATCTGTAGGTGTGGATTTCATGGATGTCACCATGTGGGGTCCTTTGCCAGACATTTTTGTACGGTTTTCTACAGCTGATCTGCTGGGTGAGGCTGGGGGTGGGTATGGGACCCCCACTTTGACATCCATGCATGTGACCTATGACCTCCCAGTTATTTGGCTCACCACATATACTGCAGTGGTATTTGTCAACTAGGGTGGTACTGCATAGTGTGGGTAGGCCTCTACTGGGAATACACTTCCTGCTGTCCCACAGAGCTGTCAGTTGTCTGCTGCTATCCCAGTAAGCCACCCTATTCCCTTGCATGCCTGAATCAATACCATAGATATGCTATTAGAACATTCTACTCCATTCATTTATTGTTAGGGAGACTGACTTACCTTGTGCCTAAGGCTGTTATGAGGATGGTGCTTGAAGGCTGACTATGTCAGATGCATGCAGTACACTGCCTATACATGGTAAGGTATAGGTGGTGTGATGTTTGGCATCCATTTTACTGTGTGCACGAGTCAGAGAGAGAGAGCTCAGTCCCTCGGGCCCTACAGTGCCAGTGTATGTGATATGCATTGCCTCTTTGCCAAGGACAGGGCATACTGGGCATGCCTCCATCTGTCTACAGGGGCAGGCTCAGGATGTTCCTCCTTCGAATCCCTCTGTGTCTGTGGAGACCTTGGCAATGGTGGGGGGGCTGTATGGCCCTTCCCCGTTTTGTTCCTGCTGCAGCTGTTTCCACAGGATCATGTTGTGTAGCATGGCACATACTATGAACATGTATGCACATGTGGCTGGAGAGTACTGCAAGGCTCCACCAGATATGTCAAGGCAGAGGAACCATGACTTGAGCATCCCAAACACATGCTCTATAGTGATCCTGCTTTGTGAGTGTGCCTCATTATGGCATTCTTGTGTGGTGTGTGTGCATTTCTGATGGGTATCATCAGCCACGGCTCCAGTGCATAGTCAGCATCCCACACCAGATGGCCATATTGGATATCCCCACTGGCAAACGCCTGGTACAGCTGTGACGAATGCCAGATGTGGGAGTCATGATAGCTTCCAGGACTGCCAGCAGACACATTCATGATAATGCCCTGGGCATTGCATATGACCTGGCAGTTGATGGAGTGGAACCACTTGCGGTTTAGGTAGACCCTACCCTGATCACCGGGTGGTGCTTTGATGTGGATGTGCATGCAGTCTATGGCACCCAGTACCTCCAGGTATTCTGCTACATGGTGGAAGAGATGCATATTGCTGGTCCTCTCCTCATGGGTGCTGGGGAAGTAAATGTGCTCAGCGGCATGTGGTCGCATGGCATCCAGGAACTGGTGGAGTATCCTGAATGCAGATGCCTGTGAGAACCCCATGATATCCCCAGTTGGTCTTTAGAAAGTACTTGTAGCTAGTATTCTTAAGACTACACATACCTTGGCATCCACTGGAATGGGTTCCTCTCTGTTGGTTCCGGGTCTAAGGCAAGGCCAGCACAACTCAACAAGTTGCTGAAGTATGTCCCTGTCCACCCTGTAGTGCTCTACTATCTCCAGATCATGTATCCCCTGGTAGATTACCCTGGGTCTGAACACTCTTCTCCTCCTCCTTGGTCTGAGTTGGTTGTCAGCATTATCCTCCTCACCACCCTCAGTCTCTAGCACATACTGATAGAGCAAAGCAACAGCAGCCCCTAACATGTTTTGTTAGTTTTGTCAGTTTAAAATTCCCCCGAATGTGTACACCAGTGGTGTAGAGTTTGTGGGAAAACTAGGCTGAAAGGTGTTTGCATAGTTTATAGTAGTGTGCTGGGCTGCTGCTGTGTAATTGGATGATTCGGATACATTCTACCTGCCAGCTATGGTAGTTCTCCTTGATTGCCTTCCTTCTGCTGTTTCCCCTTCCCATTTCCTCCCCATTTAAGCCCCGATTAATTAATTTCCCTAAATTAATTAACTAATTAAGCCTATCATTTTTTTTCACTCATAGAAAAATATATAACCTGCAACATTAATTGTACCTCCAAATCCTTTACATTTTGTTATATTCAATTTCAAGCTCGCAATAGATAATTTTGCCTCTACTTCTTTAAGGGCGTCTTTAATACTTCCCTTGTTTCGAACAATAATTATCAAATCATCAGCATATATTATAAAAGTAGGAACATGAAGTCAGTTTCCTTCCTTCACAACCATGGCAAATAATATTCCACCTATTGAGCATCCTTATTTAACATTTCCCAGGATTCAGCAAGCAGCCATGCAGGAATAAGTTATTCCTGCATGGCAGGGACTGTTCCTGTGCAGCACGGCATCGTGCCATGCATATGTGTGAAGGCACACTGCCATGCTCTAAAACAGACATGGTTCTGTGTACAAGCACAAGGGGTGTATATGAGAGCAGAGGTCTCACAATACACATGCCCCCTGCACTCCTGAATTGCCATTCGGCAGTTTAAAATGAGCGAGAATGCTCGTAACACCCCCAACCCATCAGGATAAGAAATCTGGACAAAGCCATAAGGGACAATCATCCCTACCAAGCCAAAAGTTGATAGAATAACAGGTTTAGCATAAGCACATAGCACACACCTCCCAACCCATCAGAGTATGGAATGTGGACAAAGCCATAAGGGACAATAATCCCTACAAAGCAGAAAGTTGATAGAATAACAGCCAAAGTAAAGAAATCCAGGCCACCTTGTTGAGGTAAAAATCAGTCTTTATAAAAAGCCCACAATACAAAATATAAGCGCTTTCGTCTATAAGCTAGACTTCTTCAGATAAGAATCATATTACATCTGCTACCCTTCCCTTATATAACATTGCCCCCGAATTGATCAATTAACATTTCAAAGAAATCAATTAACATTTAAAAGGGGGCTCTTTTTAAAATTGCACTTTCCATAAATTTAATATCTCCGTGTGTTTTCCAAAACACAGCTCCTGCAAAAATATTTTTAAAGAAAAAAACATACAAACACCTTAAACTAAAAAATGTTGTACATAGTATAAGATAAAACATTCCTCATGTTATTACAACAAAAACTGTGCATATTTAGAAGAACCATTAACTTCTATCCAAAAATTTTTATGTTAAAAAACATAATGTCAAAAATCCTGTCAAGGATAATATAGAAGATATAAAGGTCCATGATAACATACCTATCATACTATTATAGAGGGAAAATAATTCCATGTAAAATACTCATTATTAACAAGGGGTGTAGACCTATTAAATATAATATAGGACAATATGAAGCTAAGGCAAAATATACTAGATATTTTCTGCTTTAGACATTAAAACTGGTTTGATGGTCACATATTCATTTAATCCCGGTGTAATAAAAGATTTTAGTCTCAACTGCCATTTCAGTTCTTTACCCAGCAAAATATTTTTTATATCTCCCCCCTTCCCATTGTTACCTGTGATGGAATCAATAATACCAAATTTAAAACCATTATATGCTGGGCACACCAATGAGTGTTTGTATAGGGCAGTCGTCTCTTTCCCTGTTCTTATATCATATTGGTGTTCATACATTCTATCTTTTAGTGCCCTATCAGTTTTTCCTATATAGAATGCATGACAACCCTCACATTTAGCCATATATACGACCATCCTGGTTTTGCAGTTGCCCTTACAAAATCTTACCACACTATTTAAGTCATTATTTAACCTAATCCATGTATCTCTCAAAATCATATTACATAGATTACAATTACCACAAGAAGTAGTGGCCTTTAAAGTACCTTTCTTTTTCTCTCCTTCCTCAAACATTCTTTTAAAGTTTTTTCCGGTTCTATAAGTAAAAAAGGTGTGTTCCCAACTGTTTCATATATTTTCTTGTTTATTTTCAATGTATTCCAATTTTTTCTAATAATATTGGTGAATGATCCAGAAAACATGTTGTATTCTAAGACACAAGCCCCATAAAAATTTTTTCCTTCCTTCTCTTTTTTTGTAATTACATTTATTGTAGTTCTTCCCCAAAGTGCCACATATTTATTACCCCAGCCTCTATATACTTCGTCTAGAATTTCAATGACCAAATCAGTACCCCCTTTCTAATATCTAAAGCAGAAAATATCTAGTATATTTTGCCTTAGCTTCATATTGTCCTATATTATATTATATTTAATAGGTCTACACCCCTTGTTAATAATGAGTATTTTACATGGGATTATTTTCCCTCTATAATAGTATGATAGGTATGTTATCATGGACCTTTATATCTTCTATATTATCCTTGACAGGATTTTTGACATTATGTTTTTTAACATAAAAATTTTTGGATAGAAGTTAATGGTTCTTCTAAATATGCACAGTTTTTGTTGTAATAACATGAGGAATGTTTTATCTTATACTATGTACAACATTTTTTAGTTTAAGGTGTTTGTATGTTTTTTTCTTTAAAAATATTTTAGATATTAAATTTATGGAAAGTGCAATTTTAAAAAGAGCCCCCTTTTAAATGTTAATTGATTTCTTTGAAATGTTAATTGATCAATTTGGGGGCAATGTTATATAAGGGAAGGGTAGCAGATGTAATATAATTCTTATCTGAAGAAGTCTAGCTTGTAGACGAAAGCGCTTATATTTTGTATTGTGGACTTTTTATAAAGACTGATTTTTACCTCAACAAGGTGGCCTGGATTTCTTTACTTTGGTTGGTATTTGGTTCTACAATTACGTGGAGTTTGATAGAATAACAGGTTCAGCATTAGCATGAATATTCTGAAGGGTAAAAATAAAAAAACACAACAAATAAATTATTTTTATTTTATATATGCAATAAAGTTTAAGTGTAGCTATACAGGTGTGCTCGTTGCTTAGCTACGCTTAGCCCAGCTGAAATGGCACGATACGTTAAAAGCAATAGATATCCAGTAGAAGCATAAGTGCAATATTGTAGTGGTTAGAGCATATGCCTTGCATGTAGTCATGCACAGTTTGAGCCTCACCAAAGCCGTTTCCATTTTGTATGTGTAAACATTAAAATTTTACTTTTTTGTATATTTATGTAAGAAGTAACTGATTTTGCTCAACCAGAGTAGTGTATTAGGCCCAGATGCAGGGGTGGCTCATGCTATTGTGCAGCCCCCCCAACTGAAAACAAAAAAGAAAAGAAAATAATAAAATAAAAACAAAAACAGGAGTCCTAGAGCATCGCACATGCGAGGCATTTCCCGATATCCGGACTGCTAGTGAACCAGTCTGGAGCATGCGCACAGAATCCAGACTATCTCACCAGCAGTCTGGATTAGGAAGACAGCATTCAGAAGCAAATATCCCAGACGTATATGCAGTTACAACTGCATAGACTGTAAGGGGATAAGACTGCAATGTCCGCAGGCTGGGTAGCACCTGGCTTGCTCTCGCAGGAAGGGTAAGGACTTGCTTTTGTTGCTGCGGGCTTTTGGATGGATTGTACTGTGGCTCAGGTAGTGTGTGTGTGTGATTGTACTGCAGGAAGGAATACAGGACTGTAGTGTGTGTGTGTGTGTGTGTGTGTGTGTGTGTGTGTGTGTAAAATGCCCCAGTTGCTAAATAGTGGCTAGAGAACTCAGGATACATGGTGGTGGATAGAGAATACTACAGGCTTGAACCCTGTACCTTGGGCCCAGGTGGCAAGAGCCTGAATTCCCTACCCACCACCATTTGTAAAACGTTTACAAATTTTGCCTCATATATGTTCTGTTCTGTTCTGTTCCTCATAAAATCTGTGGTTTATGTATGTTTGTGTCTTTACCCAGTCAGTACTGCAGTGGTGCAGTGATAGCATTGTTGGCTGACAGCTACAGGTTCTCTGGTTTGATTCTTGGCTGGGGTGCCTTCTGTGTGGTGGCTGCATACTCTTTGTGTGGGTGTGCTCTGGTATCTTCCCATCTTACAAAAACATGTGTCTGGAGTGTTTCGCCCTGGGCCTCTGCTGAAAATTGGCTTTTGTTCCAAGTCAGACTTTCCTGGTTAACAAATGTTAAATAAATAAAAATGACAAGCATTTGAATTTCAAACTTCATATGCTTCAGAAAGTACATGGTAACACAAAACCTTTTATTCTAGCAATCTTCTAAGTTTATAAGATGGATATTTGAAATTTGTCCCTATTTTTGGGAATGTATTCCCCCATTATTGGCTTCGTCCAGGTTTTTTGTGCTAAGGTTGAGAGCTATGGTAAAAACTGAATTCACTGAATATGTTTGAGGGCTGTATTCCCACATTACTGGCTTTGTCCATGTGTTTTTTGCTAGGAGGTTGAAAGCTATGGTGAGAACTGAATTCACTGAATATGTTTGGGGGCTGTATTCCCCCATTATTGGCTTTGTTCAGATGTTTTACGCTAAGAGGTTGACAGCTATGGTGAGAACTGAATTCACTAAATGGTAGCCATTTAAGTTTCAGTTTTCCACTCTTTCCCAAAACAGCTGATTTGGCATAGTGGTATGTTGCTCTGACTGTTTTGCACAGAGTCCTGGGTTCAAGACTTGGCAGTGAAATGTATGGTGGTAACACAGCATTTTATTCTAGCAACTTTCCAATATTATACAAGCAGTGTTTAAAATGTGTCCCTGGTTTTGGACGTTTATCCCTCCCAATAAATTTTGGCTTTTCCCAGATTTCTTGTGCTGCAAAGTTCAGAGATACAGCTGAGTGTTGAGTAGATTTTACAAGGAGCTGAGAGCTGCAGGGGAGCAAAAGTTTAGTGCTGCTTATGCTGAGTTTGCTTGCATTGTTAGCTCATTACATCCTTGTTCATATTTGCATTAATAATTCCAAAACCATGCTACATACAAGGTATCAGAATATTTTATCTTGAAGCATACATGATGGCAAACACAATGGTATAGATATTTGACCTCTGTCAATGAGTATTTGTTAGAACTGTAAGGTGATAACTTCATTTTTAAAGGCTCAAGCCACTCCCACTGGGAGTTAATAATGAGTTAATAGATACTTATTACTTTTGTAGTCTAACATAGGCAATTTATTCCTCAAGGGCAACAGGAACTTTATTTGTAGATGAAGCAATGAAATATAAAGTTGTTTGCTAGCAGCAATCTCTTCATTAGTTACAGGTCTCTTTAATGTGGAATTATTAAACAACTTTTACTTCTTCAGAGATTGTGCATATGTACTAATACTGGTAGACTGTAGAAGTTTGAGTAGACTTTTATGATGGAAATGTCCTGAATTGGGCAGTTTTGTCATTACTGGTGCATGCATTTTGTTTCATTGTTTACTGGAAAATGTTCAAAACAATAAATTTAAAACACCCTCTAAAACTGTATTGTATTGTGCAAGGAATATAATTTAATACAATCAGGAAGGTGTATCAAAGAGCATGTGTATGTTTCATGTGCAAGGGACCTGTGATTTGAAAACAGCCCAAAGTTAATCTTTATCTGCCACTGGCAAAATATATTTTCTTTGAATGTGGATTTCAATGCTGTTTCAATGAATGTGAGTTTCAAGGGCAGATAAGTTTTAATGCTAAGTCTATTTTCATTGTGAGACTGCATTGCTTTGTTTAGCAGATATCTATTAGTGTTTGTGCTGTAAAATGCAAAATAAAACTTTCAAATGAAATCCAAATCATTGCAGAAGTAAAGCAGTATGCACATTACAGTGTTTATGGTAAATTGGGTGAAATAACCAATGAATGGGACATTGGAATGGCTGCGGGGGGGGGGGGGTTGCTCCATTCGACCATGATTTTGTGAGGTGGGAAAGCAGCAAACTCAAAGACAGTCCCAGCTGAACTATACCTCTCAACTGTCCAGATTTTGTGCAGAATTAATAGATTTTTGCTTCTTATTTTTGGTTTGTTTCTCATAAAATTTGTGGTTTTCTGGCAAATCATTCAGGAATGAAGTCACGAAATAATGACAGACATTGAGTTGCAGACATCATAACCTTCAGAAAAATGCATGCTAAAGCAAGACCTGTTATGCTATCAACTGTCTAAGTATATACAAGAGCATTTTTTAGTACTGTTTGTATGTTCCCCCAATATATTTGGCCTTGTCCAGATTTCCTGCATTAAGAGGTTGAGAGGTACGTGCAAATAAATCGCTTTATAGAATTAGGAATATCCAAACCTCTCAACTGTCCCCAATTTTGGCTCAAAATGTTGCTCTCCGGCTAATAACCCCTCTGCAAAATGGCAATTTTGGAAGAAAATGTAGAGGGTTTACAATTATAAATAACTGTAATGATCAGAGTTATAGATTACTTTTATTTCAGAAATGCATGTAGATTCTCTTATTTTGTCAGCTGCTTAAGTTAACAGTACTAATATTAAAAAGGTGTCCCTTCTTTGACAGGTTCCCAACTGTATTGTGTGGCAATTTTATATTTTTGCATCACATTTTTGGTACGTTTTTCATAAAATTGTGGTTTTATGGCAAATTAGTGGCAAATCATTAAAGGTTGAAGTTATAAAATAATGGCAGACATATGCGTTTCAGATTTCATACCCTTCAAAAAATTCATACTAATGCAAGACCTACTACTATTCTATTATCTTTCTAAGTTTATAAGAGTAATATTTAAAATGTGTCCTTATGTTTGGGCCTTTGTCCCACTTCTGTGTATGACTTTGTCCAGATTTCTTTTTCTGAGGTTGAGAGGTATGAGTGTCAAAGCCATCACTGTCAGCCAGAGACATATCAAATTGTGACATACTTGTTACACCCCACTCCCCCATGTAGTGACTCTGGATGTGTCCAAGCAAGGCAAGGAGCAGTTATGCAGTGCAAGTGTGCAGAGTATTCCCCATTCCAAGGTAGACACAAGTACGACAGTGGCTTTTCATCTGTCCTTGATTTTGCAGAATGTTCTGGTTTTCTGTCATATTTTTATACTTTTGATTTATGCTTCTTATTATTCAGAAAATGCATGCTGTCATAGTGCCTATTGCTCTGTGTTTAAGTAGCAATACTTTAATGACCACCAGGTAAGCTTGTCAGAGATTGTAAGATGCAATAAAGCTTTAATAAGCATACTGTTAAAAAATTACCAACAATGAAAGCCTTTTTGCTATCGTCATGCACAGAATATTTACATAACTAGATAATGTATAAGCCTTAGGTATTGAAATTCATATGACACTATTTGTAATAAAGAACAGGATTACAGTATTTTCAGAAGCTCATTACATTTGTTGGAGACTCGCAGTCATCTTTGCAGACTTTATCCGTAAACTAAACAGAATGCCAATCTTTCGTGTGTGGTCCATAACCTGTGCAGTAATCCTTTATGCAATTTATCTTGAGCTTGTTTCTTGTTTGCTGTTCATTTTTTACTTTGATCATGTCTTCCCCATGAAACAAGTAGATAGTTGTTGTCAGGCAGCAGGTCTTTTTTGGATAAGAAACATTTTTACAAGTGGTGGTAGCTACTTTCAGCATGTTACTTGGTACTTTTATAAAGCTGAACATAAATTATAATTAGAACTGCAGTGCAAGGAGAAGTGGTTTGAGTTGAGTGCTGCTTGTTTTTTTTTATACTTGATTTTGACTGGCATTCCAGTAATGTATTTAAAAAGTAATTTATTTTTTCATGCCTCACAACCTTTTTGTTTCTATCTAGATATTAAGTAAGCTGTCATGTAGCCAATGCATTGAAATATTTTTTCTTCTACACTTCATTTTGTCTTGATTGGACTCTCGTAATGATGGTTTGGCACCCAGGGCAGCGTATTTAATTAAAGTTCCAGTTGTTGTGGTTTTGAGCATAGCTCCACCCCTTTCTAGTTGACCACACCCCTTCCCATTGGCCCCACCCATTTCGCTGTCTCCTGCAGCCCCCCTTTAATTTGAAGTCACCAGCCGCCACTGCCCAGATGTGAGCTGTCAGTGTAATAAAGTAGTGAAACCCCCATATAAACACAAGTTCCCCATACAGTATAGTCACACAAGACTAAATTAATCACAGCACATTGGGGGATGTCAGGGAAGGTAAATAAATCTATATTATGCAATGAATGATGAATCAATCACATACAGGTGGTAGACCAATATAATAAAACATAAGCAATGCTAAGCATTGCACAGCTATGTTGACCGGGTGTAAGCATTCTGTACATATGAATAATAAGCAATAAATAGCCCAGCTAAGTGGATTTCCCCTTTGGTAAGCAATGCTGAACCTGCCTCTTTAAACACTGCCAACCTTAGCTAAAGCAGGTTTGCCCGTAACTTAGCTTAGCTCAGCATTTTCAAAACCGTCCAATCATGCAAAAGGTGGGAAATTGGCCGCATTTAAACCCAGCCGGTAGGAATAAAGCTCATATCTGGCTGTAGCTCTCCACTGTAGGCAGTATGGCAGTTGTTGAAGAGGGCATGCACTTTCAGGCACAGCGCTGAGGCATACAGGAGTCCAAGGTCATGGTAGGACTCCTGGTAAAAAAACATGACATAGGACTGCTGCTGACCAGTACCAGGGCTCCCAATGTAAACCAGAAGCCTGGGAAAGTCTCGCCTGTGATCTCACCAGTGCCACTGGTATCCCTTGGACTGGTGAGCAGGTCTGGCACCACTATGCTGACTTGAAACTGAGGAAGAGGGAGCTCTTGGAACAGTGGGTCCAAGAAGCAAGAGATGGGGGAGATGTCTCAGCAGTGTGTAAGTATTCATAGCAATAATTGTTTACCAAAGTCCAGCCTGTGTATGGATGGATATTTATGCATAAATGTTTCTCTGTTTTTCATTACAGCTGCAGCTGAGCGGGCTGTGAACCAGGAAGCCCATGCCAGCAGGTTGCAAAGGCTGCATCACAAGGCTGGTGAGTAACAATCCTGCTTGTAGTAGTCATGCCAAATAAATATAAAGGAGTAAAATGTCACCTGGCATTATAAAAAAAATGTGTATGGTTTCCACTGAATAAACCAGACAATATGACAGTAATAGTCCCATATAGGTCAAGCCTGACGTATAAAGCCATGTCCAACCCGGAATTAATGGACATGCTGCACCTCAGAAAATCCAAATCCCATCGAGCTACACGCTCGAGAGACTTGAACCTCAGCACTGAAATAAATAGGACATGCTGGAGGGACATATTCATAACCCAGAGGCTCCCTTCACTCTGGAATAAAATCCCAGTCCAGGTTAGGCAGAGTTCCTCATTGACTCTCTTCAAGAGGAATCTTGATGAGTGGATGGGAGATCGTAGGTTTACCCTGGGTATCACTTCTGTGTCACTGTTAGACAGAGGCACAGTATACTAACCTTGAAAAAGGGCATAGCAAAATTAATTTAAAATGGGTGGCGAAAGCCAAACACACTCTGGCTAGGCTTATAAATGCCCTAGTACAGATAGCCTAGTATGAACCTATGAACCTATATTTAAATAAAAGTGTAACTGCCTGGCAATAACGTTCTAAATCCTGGACTGGTTGTGTTTACTCTGGTATCGAATGGCCTCACATGTTGCATTCACCAAAATCTGAAATGTGAATAGTACTGTTGTGTCAAATGTTTCTCGCACTGTGCTATATAAAAAATAAATCTAGGAATGTCTGTATAAGAATGTTGTAATTACAAGGTCAGAGTGTACAATGAAGAGAGACTTAGACAGAAAACACTGAAGAAAAAGACAACCCTTTCTAAATAGTTCACTCTGATGAAACACAAATTGTTGTATTTTTAGCACAGACAGACATGGTTCAAATCATGGGAGTGGTAGTAAGCTGCATGCATAATCATACCTCTCAACTGTACAGATTTCCACAGAATGTCCAGATTTTTGGTTCATATATTTGGCCTGTTCCTCTATTTTCCTGGCATATCACTAGGATGATCTCAGGACTTGAAGTCACTAAATAATGACATACAATTGAGTTTCAGACTTCAGATCCTTCAGAAAATGTATATTAAAACAAATCCTGTTACTCTAGCAACTTTCTAAAAGTTTATAAGATATGTCCCCACTTTTTACCCTTATTTTGTCAAGCTTTGTACAGATTTTTTGCATTAAGAGGTGAGAGGTATGCGCAGAATTTTAACTAGGAAGCTGGGAATATGTGTAGAAACAGTCAAGTAGTGCTAACAAACATTTCCTCCACAGGTCTACCAGGTAAGCGAAGTAGAATGTAGCTAGAAGACAGTTGAAGTATACACTGTGTACAAACATACCACTGCCCAAACCAAGGCCATAGGGTATTGTAATGACACCTGTAGAGTAATGATTAGAGCAATGATCATTAAGGTTGTGAGTAATGCAAGGATATATAAGTTGTTAATTGACATCTCTCTCTCCCCCCACCATATCTGCAATAGTAATCTAAACACACAAATCAATGGGTATGTTTTACACCAAACCTACTGTTGGGACATATGTCCCATTGTTCAACAAATATTGAAATGTTTTTCAATTAATGTTCCATGTTGAAATACTATCATTGGTGGCCTGTTGCTATCAATGTAATCTGCATCCCATTGTAATGGCCACTGTGGTTCCATATATGCATGTGTTCTGTTTGCTGTGTAACTGTTCCAAATCTGTTGTTTTGGGTTAATAGGAATATCTATGCATGCTGTTATTACTAATCCTGGATTGTGTTAACTTACTAACTTACACATGTTCTAAAACAGTAACACCATAGCACGTTTGGAAGGCAGGTCCCAGCGGACCCACCTCTCCCACCTCATCTGGCCGTGGCACTGGGCCCCAGCACATCTGGGACCCACCTTGGGACCTCCTCATCTGCTGGTCTTGCACCACCTTTGGGTGGAACCGCCTCAGGGGATGGTGCTCATACCTCCCAGGAGTGGGTGCGGACAGGATACTGTCACCCAAAGCCAGGTCCAGGGTTTGGTGCGTAGTGAGCTCTGAAAAGAGTTTGGCGATCTGTTACGCCAGCTTGAGGGCTGTATGGTGCAATTAGTGGGTCAGCCTGCAACTCCTGCTCAGTCCTCAGCACAGCCACCTTCTGGGCCGTGAAGGTGCAGTGGTGACTGCCCATAGGTGAGGACCTCAGTCCCACTGTTTCTATTTGGGGGCTCATGGGCTACCGATTTCCAAACACCCTTTTCCATCCAGGGTGTTTACCTCCCACATGTGTCATATACCACCCCTGTATGCTGTATTGTCTGTCTTGTCTGTCTTGTCTGTCTTCCTACCCAACCTACCTCCCCAAATATATCTACTATCCTTCCCCAACATCCCACTCTCACCTTAAAAAAAAGGGCAATCTGTTCCCAAAAAACAATTTCATCTCACACATAGCTGTCTATTTCACACATGTATCCACTGGATGCATGTAATCTGGTCTAAATGGCTTCACAACACATTATTGTTGTCCTCACCCCTCTCTCAGGGGTTTGAGTGTCCAAATATACCACCAAATTCAGTATATGTGCACAGCTATTGCTGTTGAAGAAATGGACAGCTATGGACCTTCCCTACACCCGTCCTGCACATCCCTAACAACTTTCCCTATTGTCTTTCCTTCAGCATGCCCCCTTTTTCACCACTTTCCTATCACCCCTTTTTTCTTTTCTTTTAAAGAAATTAGTGAGGGGGTAAGCCGGAGTAAGCACTTTTAAGCAGTATTAAGCATGATTAAGCCTGTTTGCATGGTGCTAAGTGATGCCTACACAGATTAAGCACTTTTTAAAGACTGTCTGTAAGCATATTTAACCTGAAGTTAGCATTGCTAACCCACGCAAACCCACTTAAAGCTGCTCAAAACTGCTTTAGCTAATCTGTAATCCAACAGCCCTTGTTCTGCCTAGCAACAAAATAACCAGCCCTTGCAGGTCTTGAAGCCAGGACCCTCTAGACTATAGTCACAGCACTTAACCACTATACCATCTTTTGTTTTCATAACTAGTTTTGGAGGATTTTATGAGGGATCTCAGCTTCTTACTGAGGCTGACCAGGTAGTTCCTCCAATCGCGGGATTTTACTCTTTTTTGCAACAGTTTCTTTCTTCTGTTGTAGAGTTTGTTTCTGGCAGAAGACCACCAGATTGGCTTCCTTTTTTTGGAGGATAGCATCTTGGTTCTGTTAGGGATAGCATGATCCATGCACTCATGTAAGAGCTTATAAAGTGCATTTGTGTAGGATTCAGCAGTCATACCTCTATTGTCCATCTGCATGTGTGTCGTGAAGTTTGCCACTTCTGTTTTAAGAAGCATGAAGTTGGCTTTGGAGAAATTTTTTACGGTTGTTTTCCTAATGGGGGGTGGGAGCGGGATGTGGATATCTAGGGTGATTAGCTTGTGTTCGGATCTGACCAAAGAGGAGCTGACCTCTGGTGTGGAACACTGGTCACCCATGTTGGTGATGACCAGGTCTAGGATATTGCTGCCCCTGGTGGGGGTGTGGATAAGTTGATCCAAGGCATTGGAATTGATGATTTCCAGAAAACGTTGACCAAAAGGCTCTTGCTACCCCCATAGTGCCTTTTTTAGGCAAGGCTCAAAAGACAAACCCACCTCCATAGGTATCACAAGGGATAAGAAACTAAGAGTAATGCTACTCAATGCCAGAAGTCTAAACCTCAAGATGCACACACTCAAAACTCTCCTTAGCATGGAGAACATCATTATCTGTGCAGTAACAGAAACCTGGTTAAAGGCTCCCGAGAGCACCCCAGCACTACCAGGTTATACCTCATACCATGCTTTTCAGCCCCAAAACTTGGATCGAACCACAAAAGGAGGGGGAGTATCAATATTCGTCAAAGATACCCACACCTCCAGGTTGGTGGCACAACACGAAGCATCAGAGACTATCCATGTGTAACTAACAGTGGGTAAAACTGCCTTCCAGTTTATAGCCTGCTACAGACCACCCTCCCAAATCCAGGAACCCCACTCGGCCTTCCTGAGAACACTGGAAAATATGAAGGTCTCTCCAAACACCATTATATTGGGTGACTTCAACTACCCAAACATAGACTGGGAGCATTACTCTAGCTCCAACACCCTAGCCCAAAGCTTCCTAGAATTTATAAACTCAAATGCTATGGAACAACTTGTTACCACTCCCACAAGAGGGGAAAACATACTGGACCTGATCATCACCAACATGGGGACTCTATGCTCCAGACCAGAAGTGTATCCCTCACTGGTAATATCAGACCATAAACTAATCTCACTGGATATTCACATCCCGACCCCACCCCCTGCCCAGAAAACCACAGTGAAAAACTTCTCTAAAGCAAATTTCACACTCCTCAAAACCGAGGTGGAATCCTTCAAAGCCCCCGGGCCTGTGAAAAATACGGCCCAGACCACAGAATCCTTTATCAACGCATTCTATGAACACCTTCAGGAATGCATGGATCATGCAATCCCAAATAAAACCAAGACCCGATCCTCCAAAGGCAGACGTCCTGTCTGGTGGACCCCAGCCATAAACAAACTATACAATAGAAGGAGGAAGCTACTACATGATAGAGCAAAATCCCAAAAAGGGAAGGCATCTCTGATCAGTATTAGCAAAAAACTACGGACACTCATAAAATCGTTTAAGGCCAGCTTCGAGAGAAAAATTGCACAGAACACTAAGGATAATCACACGGCTTTCTTTAGTTATGTTAGGAACCTGGGTGGGAATTCCCAGATATGCTCAGAATTAGTCCAAAATGACAAAAAATACACTGACCCACAGACATTGCCAACATCCTAGCTGACAGGTTCAGTGCAAGCTTCTCCCTCCCTCCCCACCAAAAGGGCAAATATCTATCCCAGCAGAGTGCTGCCCCCCTGACATCTCAGATGCTCAAGTAAGAGCCGCCCTCTCCAAAGCAAAAAACACAGCATCAATGGGACCAGACCGTGTCCCGGGCTGCATCCTACATGAACTCCAAAGAAGAGCTAAACCCAAACATAAAACTACTGTTCATTCTCAACCTTACTACAGGATATGTACCCAAAGAGTGGCGTACAGCAACAGTGGTCCCTCTCCACAAAGGTGGTGCCTCAATGGATCCTGGAAACTATCGCCCCATAAGCCTGACTAGCTTGGTCTGCAAAGCTATGGAAAGGATCATCATGGACCTCATAAATAAAGATATTGGGGACCTACAGACACTGGCTCCTACCCAGTTCGGCTTTGTTAAGGGCAGATCCTGCCTCTTAAACCTGGTCGATTTCTTTGAAACAGCCACCATGGCCATTGACGAGGGGAAGGTGGTCCACACAGCCTACCTGGACCTCGCAAAAGCCTTCGATACAATACCCCACTCGGGCATTATAGATAAGCTCACCAGCTTAAATATAAACCCTTATGTCACTAGATGGGTTGCAAACTGGCTCAAGGACAGAACCCACATGGTTAGAATTGCTGGAACCATGTCAAACTCCAAACCAGTTACAAGTGGCATCCCACAAGGCTCAGTCCTGGGACCTCTCTTGTTCGGTATATATTTCTCGGAGGTACAGGCCATCACGGAAGGACTGTGGCTGACCAAGTTCGCAGATGACTGCAAACTGGGCGCCATAATTGACTCTCCAGCCGACACAAGCATCCTCCAAAAGGGTCTCATAGAAACAGACAACTGGTGCCAGAGCCATGGCCTCAAGCTAAACGCCAAAAAGTGTATAGTCATCCCCTTTGGCAAAACAAAGTGCCCACAAATTACCACATAGGTGGTAATCCATTAAGTACAGAAGAAGTAATTAGGGACCTGGGGACCCAAGTTGATAGCAATCTCTCATTTGACAACCACGTGGCCAAAGTGGTTAGAAAAACATTTTATATAGCCCACCTAATCATGAAGGGATTCACATCTAGATCAGGGGAGGTCATCGTGCCTCTTTACTCATCCCTCATCAGGCCCATAATTGAGTACAATGCCCCTTTTGGGATGTACCTTACCAGACACCTGCAGCAACTGGAAAGACCCCAAAAGTACCTCACCAAGAGGATCAAAGGGCTCAAACAGATGCCATATGCTGCCCGGTTAAAGAAACTCCAGCTGTACTCAGTGGCATACCGCCTGCTCAGAGGCGATCTGTGCCTGATGTATAAAGCCATGTCCAACCCGGAATTAATGGACATGCTGCACCTCAGAAAATCCAAATCCCATCAAGCTGCGTGCTCGAGAGACTTGAACCTTAGCACTGAAATAAATAGGACATGCTGGAGGGACAGATTCATAACCCAGAGGCTCCCTTCACTCTGTAATAAAATCCCAGTCCAGGTTAGGCAGAGTCCCTCATTGACTCTCTTCAAGAGGAATCTTGATGAGTGGATGGGAGATCATAGGTTTACCCCGGGTATCACTTCTGTGTCACTGTTAGACAGAGGCACAGTATACTAACCTCGAAAAAGGGCATAGCAAAATTAATTTAAAATGGGTGGCGAAAGCCAAACACACTCTGGCTAGGCTTATAAATGCCCTAGGGCAGATAGCCTAGTATGAACCTATGAACCTATGAAAAGAGTTGGTACATAGGTTCATACATTGACAACTGACCTTTGGACATGCTAGAATAATATTGGGAATTCCTTTATAATTGAAAACAAGGGCCAATGGGGAGTGAGGGTGTAGTGCTTTTAATTTTTATTGCTGACTTATATAATTGCTTTAGTGAGCAAGTTCCAGGTAACTTAAGTGCAATGTGTTACAGGTAACTTAAATGCAAAAACGACAAACAGTACCTTTCTTTCAAGTGAAACAAGGAAATAAGTACAGTAAGCAATGCAGATATCACTAGGGATCCACAGAAGCACTGAGAAGCTGCGTTTAGGTGGAATTAGCATTCCAGGGAAATAACAAGCATACAAAGAAAGCTAGATTCAGCAGGCCTGGATCTAGTCTATGCTACAGCAAACAAGGTGTACCAATTTCAGTAAGAAACAGTTCAAATATGCAGGCACTATAAAACTTTAACCAGAAATTCCCAGCTCAGAAGGGCAGAGTCCAGCCTCTCCTCCCACAAGAGTGCAGACCACGAACCTTTTTAATGTAAAATAACTGGCCTGAAGCCCAAGTGCTTAAACCAGAACTGATACACTTTAAGAATAACAGACACTGAGCTCTCAATCAGCAGTTCCCAACTTAGAAGGATGAAAGCTACCTGTCCTGCCACCACAGTGCATGCCACAAACCTTCCTAATGTAAAACAACTGGTCTGAAGCCCAAGTGCTTAATCCAAAAGACTTAGAATGATAGCTACACTTTAATCAAGTTACTACCAAGCAGTAATAAATACAATTGAATACTTTAAAGAATGCCTGGATTAGTGCTTAAGTTATACAAACAAAGCTAGATTCAGCAGGCCTGGATCTAGTCTATGCTACAGCAAACAAGGTGTACCAATTTCAGAAGAAGCAGTTCAGATATGCATGGACTATAAGCCTTTAACCAGAAATTCCCAGCTCCGAAGGGCAGAGTCCAGCCTCTCCTCCCACAAGAGTGCAGACCACAAACCCTCTTAATGTAAAATAACTGGCCTGAAAGCCCAAGTGCTTAAACCAGAATTAATACACTTTTAGAATAACAGACACTGAGCCCTCAGTCAGCAGGTCCCAATTTAGAAGGATGTAAGCTACCTGTTCTGCCACTACAGTG
This sequence comes from Protopterus annectens, assembly GCF_019279795.1. Lineage (NCBI taxonomy): Eukaryota > Metazoa > Chordata > Ceratodontiformes > Protopteridae > Protopterus > Protopterus annectens. The sequence goes on along the minus strand of NC_056745.1, from coordinate 382,161,394 downwards.
CAGACCACAATCCCTCTTAATGTAAAACAACTGGTCTGAAGCCCAAGTGTTTAAACTAAAAGGCTTAGAATGAGTTACATCAAGCAGTAATAAATACAATTGAATACTTTTAAGATGACACAAAAGCAAACTAAAGCAGGAAGAAACACAAATACAGTAAAAGCAGATGAATTTTTTTTTTTTTCAGAAAAGTAGCAAAAGCAGTAGTAAATACAATTCTCATGCAGTGCAAGCTGGCACACTTGAATATGTAGCAATATTAGTCCACACACAGTTTGAAAAAATGTAATTAAATTAAAAAGGACTAAAAGCAAGTGCAGAAAGGGTTTATTAGGTAGAATGCGGTAAAGCGATGGGCCTGGGGGAGTGTCTTAGATCAAATCTACAGTGGGGCGAGCACTGCAAAAGCCACCAAATTTAACTACAGCCAAGAACAGAGAGGGGGGGTGGGGAAAAACACTTTCAACACAGATGTGAGGAATGTGCAAATTATAAAGCCAAAAAATATATACTGTTCTCTATATATTTGCAAAGCAGTAAGACAACAGATATCTAAACAAACAATTTAGCTCTATAATACAGAATAATACAGAAAAATATACTCAGCTCTATATATTTGCAGATAGTTCTGTAAGGCTGTCTCTCAAACTAAGGTTCCAGTTTGAATGCAGATTGTTTTCCCAGTTAATGGTAGGGTAGTTGAAATCACCCATTGTTAGAGTGTTGGGTTGTACCTTAATATTTTCCAGTGTATCAAGAAAAGAGGAGTGGGAATCCTGGGGCATGGTGGGGGGTCAGTAGCAATCTACAATCTGGATTGCGGTTTTGCCCAGAGTTAGTTGAACTTGGATAATCTCAGATGCATTATGCTGAGCAACTAGCTTGGAGGTGTGGATATCCTTAATGAATATGGACACGCCTCCACCTTTAGTGTTTCGGTCCGGGTTTGGTGCCCGAAAGGTGTGGTATAAATTATAGCCTGGTAATGCAGGGGTGCTCTCTGGAGCTTTGAACCAGGTCTCTGTCACTGCACAGATGTCAATGTTCTCCATTTTAAGGAGTGCCTTGAGTGAGTGCATTTTGAGGTTTAGACTTCTAGCACTGAGTAGCATTACCCTCAGATTTTGCTTGCTTGTACCTGTTATGGTGGTGAATTTGTCATTTGAACCTTGCCTAAAAATGGCACTATAGGGGTGGCAAGAGCCTTTGCCAGTATCCAGAATCCCAAGGGCAACAGGTGCAGGCCATCTCTGGCAGAGCAGCGTGGTCTGTCGATCATGTCATCCCAGGCAGACAGATTCTGGATTCCCTTAGAATGACACCAGAAGCTTAGCCAATTGTTAAAGTCAATCATTTTGTCCTTGTACTGTGCTATCATTCTGGGTGATGGCAGGATGCTACTCAGGGCTAGGGTCATACCTGCCTGGGCTACAAGTTCGGAGAGCTCCTCCATGTCTCTTTTCATGTAGTCCAGGGAGGTACGTCTCAGGTCATTCACACCAACATGGACAATGACAGAGTCATATTTGTACTTGTTGTGGAGCGACCTGAGTGCGTGCGTTATGTGGTGAATCCTGGCACCTGACAGGCAGCTGACAGTAACTTTTTCCTTGTTTAGCCTGGTGAGTGGGACAGCAGTGTGCCTGACTATAGAGTCACCTATGACTAGAGTGTTTGGTACGTTATGCCTTATGGGCTGTAGGTGAGTGGCACACTGAGCATGTGGGCTATGTGTCATTTGGGTTGTGTTGGGGGGTGGAGGTTGCTTGCATTTCTGCTTTGGAGGTCTCTGTTGTTTGGGCAGATTTGTACTATATAGTGTGTTGGTCTTGGATATGTGTGAGCATTCCTGTCCAGTGTGTGTGCAAAGCATGAATGGTGCACAATTTGGTGTGTGTGCACAGACATCTGTGAATGACAGATATGTATAGTCCACTGTGTTGTCAGACATAGGCTTCATTTCTCTAAGTGTAGAAGCATGCCCAGTATGACCTTCTGTATTGAGTGTGTGAATCCATTCCAGGTAGGGTTGTACTCCAGTTCAGGATTTGGTATTCTACACCTACAGCTGGCAGCCTATTTCTGCAGAATATCTGTAGATAGGTTGACAATACGGAGTCACAATGGGAGACAGATAGTGGGATACTGTAACTATTGCTGTCTGTGCAGTTTGTATTACATGGTTGGTGATAACAGAGATATTCAGACATATGTACTATTTTACACTGTGATGTATTATGTCATCAACTACTGACAGATATAATTATTTGCTCACAGTTATTTCCTGTGAAATACAAGATGAATGCAGCAGTGTCCAGTACTGTGGTCCACAGCCTACAAATTCTTGAACACTCATGACATTCTGGAGGGGTATCTGCAGACACTTGCTGATGGGTCTGTGTAAATGGTCCAGCACTTTGGTACTATGGTGGCTGAGGATCCCCTTCTTGGACATATATCAACTTAACAGAATGGCCATATCCTGCTGTGGCCATACCTCTCAGCTGTAAAGATTCACCCAGGTTACCCAGAGGCAGGGCTCATATATCTGGTCAGTTCCCCTTCACATTGTGGTTTACAAGCAGGTTTGTAGCCACCCTTTACTGGGTTTGCAGGCAGGGGTAGTATGGGCACACATCAGAGTTTCAGACTTCACACACTCCATAACATCCATGCTTCTACACCCCCACTCTGTTATTCTATCCTCTTCCTAACATTATGTGAGCGATATCTGAGAAGTATCCCTATAGTTGGGCCTTCATCCCAGTGGTATTTATAGACTGGTCCACAGTTGATGCAGTAGGACATGGTGGGCATGCTACTGGAATTTGTCAACATGGCCTTGCATTTGTGTTCTGTTGACTGTTAGGTGTTTAGTTGGGACCCCATGAGATACCATACATTGGCACTACAGGTGAGGCACAGGCCTTTGACAGAGGACTGTAAGCCATTTGGTAGTGATGCAGGCCATCTGTAGCAGGCCAGTGCATTCTGTCACTCCTACATTCCCAGTCTGCAAGCGAGTAGGTTCCTCTGGGGTGAAAGAGTAAGTGTGCAAGGTGTTAATGGGAATAGTTCCTGTCCATATTAATCCATTGGTCTGGATGCAGGCAGGGTGCTGCTTACAGCTACAGACACACCTGCATGGGACACCTCTTCAGCACTGAGCATTCTGTGGGTATTCCCATACAGAAGTGGGGTCATACTTTACTCATTCCCATCAGCAAGGATATGACCTGTGATAAACCTGTAGCTGATGGTGGTGGTGTGAGCTGAGTGCATGTGTGATATGGAAGCTACTTGCAGATGACTCATAGATTACCTTGGACATTCCCCTTATGCTGCCTTGTGCTGGGACATAGGCAGTCTCTTATTACTTCATAACTGTGCCTTTTGTGGTCTGCCGGTGATTGACCAGACTACATCAGTATTCCATACTACACAGACAACTAATGTGCTGCTAACCTGTATGTACAATTCCAAAGTTGTGTGCAGTTGACAGTTACTTTTTATGTACGCTGTCTAGGGTACTTCCACCTGTGTACTGTGTGTATATATGGGCCCACATTCATGGCATGTCCATCCTTCAGATGGTGACAGATATTGACATTTGGACAGTGAGTATGGACGACAGCTGACATGGGTAATGCTGAGAAGCATTGTGGTTGGCACTGCAGTTGTTGGAACATGACCCTGTCAACCACAGTACTGCCCATAGGCCATTGAGACACTACCCTGCATGCCTACATGCTGACCACTTCCAGACAATATTGTACACACAACAACCTAACACACGGACCCCTTCATATTGTACACATGCAACAATCTATCCTGTAGATTGGGCCAGCTCGTGTATTCTGTGCTCCACTGATATTACTCCTCACACTTACATGTTACTGCATTTCTACATAGGATTGAGGGGGGGCACACCTGCCAAGTTTAAACATTTGCTATGACTGTACTGGTATTTCAGGTACTCTGTTGGCTTCCATTTCATTTTGTATTCTGACCTATCATGCAGACAGGAGCCATATCAGTAGAGCACAGATCTTAGGTTTTATTGACCTACGTTTTAGTTTCAGACTTCTTACCCTTGAGAGCTAACATACAACTGCCAAACCTGTTTTAGTCTGTCTCTGTAGGTCTGGAGGGGGGCTGTTCACCATTGCCATAAACTGGAGGTCTTAGCCCAGCCTTTCTTTATGGTCATCTACACCTGTCCTGCTGGCTAAGGCTGGTGGTGGGTACATGAGCCTCACTGACATGCCACCACATGTACTGCAGTGGGATTTCTCACCTTGTCTAGTACTGCCTAGTATGTTGACACCATTATTTGTTATGGATTTCATGCTGCCCATATAGGCGTCCACTATCTTCTGCCATCTCATTCAGCCACCCGATTCCCTTGCATGCTCATGTCCATAGCACAGATACAACTATCAAAACATACTACTCCATTCAGCAACTGATAGGAAGAGTGACTTACCTTGTGGCTGTGTCAGTACTGAGGATGGTGCTGGAGGGATGATTATGTCTGATGCACATAGTACACTCCCTATACATGGTAAAGCACAGGTAGTGTCATGTTTAGCATCCCTTTTACTGTATGTGCAATTCAGAGAGAGGTGTCATTCCCTGGATCCCTACTGTATCAGTGTATGTGCTATGCGTTGCCTCTCTGCCAAGGCCTGGGCATACTGGGCACTCCTCCTTCTGCCTACATGGGCAGGCTCAGGTAGCTCCTCCTCTGAGTCACTCTGTGCCTGTGATGACCTTGGCAATGGTGGGGGGATGTGTGGCCTTGCCCCATGCTGTTCCTGCTGCAGCTGTTTATGCAGGATCATATTTGAACCGTGACTTGAGCATTCCAAACACATGCTCTATTATGATTCTGGTTTGTGCATGTGCATCATTATGGACTTCCTGTTCAGGTGTGTGTGCATTTCTGAGGGGTGTCATCAGCCACGGCTCCAGTGCATAGCAAGCATCCCCCACTAGGTGGCCATATGGGATGTCCCCACTGGCAAATGACTGGTACAGCTGTGTCATATGCCAGATGTGGGAGTCATGCTAGCTTCCAGGGCTGCCAGCACACACATTCAAGATAATGCCCTGGGCATCACACACGACCTGGCAGTTGATGGAGGGGAAGCCAATACGGTTTATGTAGACCCTACCCTGCTCACCAGGTGGTGCTTTGATGTGTATGTGCGTGTAGTCTATAGCACCCACTACCTCAGGGTATTCTGCTATTTGATGGAAGAGATGCATATTGCTGGTCAATGCCTCATGGGTGTTGAAGAAATATATGTGCTCACCGGCATGTGCTGACATGGCATCCAGGAACTGGTGGAGTACCCTGGATGCTGATGCCTGTGAGATCCCCATGATATCCCCAGTTGCCCTTTGGAAGGTACCTGTGGCTAGTATTCTTAAGCCTACCCATACCTTGGTATCCACTGGGATGGGTTCCCCTCTGTTGGCTCTGTGTGTGGGGCATGGCCCGCACAGCTCAACAATTTGCTGTAGAATGTCCCTGCCCACCCTATAGCATTCCACTATCTCCAGCTCGTGTAGCCCCTGGTAGGTTAACCTGGGTCTGTACACTCTTCTCCTCCTCCTCCTCACTGTAGGTTGGTCATCAGCATTCACATCCTCACCACCCTCAGCCTCTTGCACATATTGATGTATGAGAGCGACAGCAGCCCCTAACATTGTTAGTTTTGTCAGGTAAAATTTCTCCATCTGTGTATACTGGTGGTGCAGAGTTTGTTGGAAAAAACAGACTGGAAGGTGTTTGCATAGTTTATAGTAGTGTGTTAGGCTGTTCCATGTGTAATTGACTGATTCTGACACATTTCACCTGCCAGCTATGCTAGTTCTCCTTGATTGCCTTCCTACTGCTGTTTTCCCTTCCCATTGCCTTCCTGTTTAAGCACCGAGGCATGCTGCGCATACCCAGTGCTCAGATGTGAACAGAGCTGCTATTTCCTGGGGGGTTTTTTGTTGTTTAAAACTTGGTGCACAGTGCACACACCTGTTTAGGCAGTGTAAACACTGCTAGGCAGCCTCAGACACACACCCTTCCTTAGTTGTGCTTAGCTTAGGGCAAACACAGGCCACAGAGCTCCAATAAGCTTACAGCATGCATGACACTCCCCCTTATAAGGTCATCCACCTCTTAGACTTATACAATGGTGTTGCTGCACCTACATGGTTGGGTGCAAGCTAACACTGAGAGGAAATCTGTGATTCAGTATCAATCCCCTCATTTGCATAAACCAGAATGCTAATTCATAGTTACCACACTCACACTGAGCCTTCCCCCTTAGCAACCACTATTCCCTGGTATGGTTGTCTTATGTATACCACTGACTATTATGGCAAAATGCTGATTTGGGTTTAAAAGCTTATTTCTCCCTTTTTTTCCTTATTTTCGGGGTGATCCCATTTGTGCACCACTGCCCTACGCTTAAACAGCCGAGATCGGCCAAAAAAAAACAAACTTGTTTTTTATAAATTTGCAACTATTTCTCATGCCAATGGCCATATATTTGGCCATTGGCATGCGTACTGCATTGAATACATGCTTTCTTTCTAGCTGTCATGCCTCCGTTTTGTAATTTGCAGAAATGTATTCGGTTAGTAACCAAATACATTTCTGCAGTTACACTATTCCTGCACTGATGCCTGCCTGCTTTCTGGATCACTAAGTCACCTCATTTGCATGGTTTTCACCAGCAAATGAGGTAATTAGCATATAACAGTGGTGTCCATGTGGGAATAGTGTAGGCGTGCTCGTGCATGTTTCGGGGGCTCGTTCCTGGATCGCTTGGCGGACATATTGCATGCAGAAGCTCTTGCACTTTTCAGGCACTCCATGCAAAGCTTGCTGAATCCAGGGGACTACTTTGTATATATACTTCTTTACCCAGCCAACCATTAATTAATACTCTATTAAATATACATAAATAGCTAGATGTAAGTACTTCTATGAGCTTCTCTTGTGGACCATGCTCTTTTAATATGTTGTAAGAGTATACTACCACTCATCATGTTGCCTATTCATCTTATCAGAAATGACTGAACAAATAATACATTTCACTGAATCACGTTTCATAGAAAATTTCATAAACAGCAAAACATCCACCAAATTTTATTGTTTTTATTTATTTATTTACTTGTTGCAAGGGGGGCAGGTCCCTGCACCCCTCACTCCCCTTAATTGCTATGCTAACTCTCTAATTGCACAACTGTGAAGAAAGAGAAAATACAGCACACAGAATTACTGTTGGTGTACAAACACAAAGTTCTGGAGATGGGCTTCAGCACGAGGATGGGCATTAACATTAAAAATGCTATGCTAGACTAACTTGCCTTGTAATTCCTATAATACTATGATTCTAAACTACACAGTTATGGATTGTTTATAGCCTTCTATACTTTTCATGAATTGTTGACCAAATGTACTTTCAAAGAAATGTGTTTTTCAATGATTTTTTCAGTCATATATGACTCAATGAAAACATAATTCACTGAGCTGTCTTGTATCCATTTTTTACATACTATTGGCTTATACTCTCCTAAGCTTTTTCATCATCTCAAATTATTTTACCATGTATGTTTTTTCTTACAATACTTACAACAATTTATTTTACCAATGGCTTTCAGTCTTAAGTATGTTCTCATTCTATACCATAAAATGCATTCAACCATCTCTAATCATAGACTTTTACTTATGCCCTTTTGTACAACATTCATAAATATTTTATAATCAGAACTGCTAACAGTTCATGGCCTCCAATTTTTATGTCTTGTCCTCTTTTTATATATATATAAATGTAAGCATTTATTCACATATTATTTTAAACCATACATTAGCCACTCATTGCTTACACTGAAAAAAATGTTTGATCCTCATCTATCTTTGTAAAACGTATACTGAAGATCATCAAGTCATGGTGCACTCATCTCATGAATATTTTTCAAAACAACTTCTAATTCGTTTTTTTCTAATTTTTCAAGTACTTTTCTCTGCAATGTGTTCTTCAATTTTTTCACCCAGATTTTCAGTGTTTACAGTGTTTTCCTTTTGATGTAATTTATCAGTTCACGTTTCAACAACTCTCAATATATATGTTGTTGATCACATTACAATGTCTGTCCATCAAAGATTCTTTGACTCAGTAACATTTTTTCTTAAATAAGGTTTACTATTTTACTTTTGCCTTCTAAAAATATTTCCCTTATATAGCATACTTCAAACATTCTTTCTATTTCATCATATATTTCTTTTTCTAACATTATTTTATTAATCTTTTCTTTGAAAGTGTTTATCATATTCATCTGTAAGCTGCTTATATTTTTGTTTCTAATCTTCTGAATACTTTTTCTTATCTCAAGTAGTATTTTCTTTATATTTCTCTTTGTATATAATCCACCAGTGCTTGCAATAATTATTACATGGTTTCACCAAACAGTATTTTCCACAAGTGCTTCATAGTAACATTTCCTTAGGTCTTTTTTAAACATTTTCCTTCTTTAATATAGTTGCCACAAGTAGATATGACAGTCTGAATTGAACAATGATCAGCTAAATATACTTTTTTACATTAACTAAGATGTCCATGAATTTCAGAATATAACTATAATATATTTATATTTTTAATATTTATCTTTTATAAGCATAGTTCCTTCATTGTCCTGGTTGTAATTGGCCTCAGTCCCCTAGGTGTCCACAGGTATGCATGTCTTTTCTTATTTTTCCTTAAAAAACTCCTAAATTACAATTAAAGTCATCTACAAATATAATATCTAGTTTCACCAATGCATACTTTTTATATCTTCAAATAATTGTCTCTCTGTG